>NC_028356.1:5698624-5818229 GCF_000741045.1 Vigna radiata var. radiata | reverse complement strand
GTAGTCAAATCAATTCCTTTAAGCTATCCTTCAACTGTATAGTCCCATACCTATACAATCTCCAGATCCCTCTCATTTCGGTGTATGTTCGATTCGTCCATGTGCCCCTTCCACTTGAAGCCTGCCAGGAGCTGTTCCTTGTCCGTGCCCCCCGCACCATGCCTCTTGCACCGGCGATCACTCCCCGCCCTCGTCAGTGCCCGGGTGTCACATGAGCATTATTGGCAGAGTCCTGTGTGTTATTCCCTCCACCTCTCCTCTCCGTTTTCTCCCTCACCTCCCCAACTTTCTAAATTTTATTATAATTATAAAAATAACCTTCTTTTATAATTACAAAAATAACCTTTTTTTATTACTTTTTTTTAGTTTAATTGTTAAAATCTAGGTTTAATACCTATTTTGGTCCCTCCTTTGGGAGGGTTTGTTCAAAGTGGTCCCTTCTTTTTTCAAAAGTTCACTTTAGTCCTATCTTTCGCAAAAATTGTTCAAGTTGGTCCTTTTTGGTATCGGCGTTAAGTTCACTAACGGCAGAGCTGCCAGGTGTGTAATGTTTGATGATGTGGCATTGTAATTTGTTTTAAAAAATATATAATTATGACATGTAAATGAATATAATTAGGGGTGGATTAAAAAAGGAATTAGGGGCTTCGTCTCCGGCGTCGCGCGCTGTTGCATCAGGTGCAGTTACTCACAATCCATGACAACAAAAACCCTCTTCTCAACGCCTCATCAACTTCTCCTTTTCCATCTTCCACCACCGTATTCACCACATCACCCTTGCCATTCTTCGCCCCTAAGCTTATGTTTTTAACCCTTTTATCCCATGCCAAAACGGAGCTCGTCTTGTTTTCTGCAAAACTCCCAACTTTCCGATCATGAAGGGTAGATGCGTCACAGCCGTGGAACAACCCCAGGCTCGCTTGATTCGGGGCAACACCGAATACAGTAGAGTGAGATTCTAAGTAGGTGCACGACAACCTCTGGTCGTGTTTGATTGCAACGCTGAGAACACAACATTGGACATTTGCAGGGACAAATTTTTGGTAGAAGATTTGATGAATGGGGTATTGGGTGTGAGATATAGTAAACTGGTCAATATCATTTTCATTTTACCTATTGTTTTTAAACTTTGGAAGCTTTGGATCTTATGCTAGTAGATAAATAGACAGACAGATTTGTTTAGGCGTCTGATAGAAAATGTTCCACGATAGTTGCATCATGACTTAAAAAAGGCCAAAATAAATCATGATGGTATTATTTTGATGAAGTTTTGCTGCAGTGCATTCCAGGTATGTGTTAACTGTTAAACTAGAGATACCTGATGCCCAAGAAGACAAATATCTAGATTTTTTAATTTTTGCATATGATTATATTTTAGAACAAAACAAAATTAAATGCCATTGGATCCTTTCACACTTTGTTAGAAGTTGTCTGCGTGAGTAAATATCTATTTTTGATGTTAGGCTTGTTGTACACTAGAAATATCAGGATTCTTTTGTTAAAATACATTGTTGATTAGAAAATTGCACCCATCTCATTTTTCTATCTGATTTGAGGTACGAACTTTAATAACTGGATGACAAGAACTCATTGCAATCCTTCCATTTGTGTATTTTATAGGTATTTCCATGCCTTTATGACAGCGTTGATCAGCAGTTAGTAGCTGCAAGGTAGCATTTTCATTGGATGTCAGGCTCATGTTGATGTTTTCAGTTGTTGTAATGTTGAGGCTACTGACATATGATTCTTCATCTGACATATTTTGAGGACACGCAGTGCAATTGTTGTTGTCTAGTTCAATTTATCTTCATATATTTCTGGAATATATCTTTTTTGGTTTTTGCAGTCTATGGATAAATATTTTGTTAACTAGTAATGCATTTGAGTGCATTATACCTGAGGATTTAATCCATTTTATTTGTTGCTGTTTCCATCATTACTACAGTTCTATGGTATTTATAAATCATCGTCAAACCAGATATCATATTGTAGTGTAGAGGAATGCTAGCATATGGGAAAGTATGTGCTAATATTCCTGTGCACCTCCCATTTCTCATCTTGATACCCTCTCTCCTTTTCTCAGTTGGGCCTTGAGCCCCCTTTACTCATCCTGGCACCCCCTTTCCCTTTTCTTTTTCCCTTTCTTAGTTGGGCCTCGAGTCCATAGGCAACTATGGGTCTGTTTTCTTCATGCAACCACCTTTTTAGTTTTTACCCCTCCATTAACATTTTGGCCTTTATCTTTTTAATTTTCAATCTTATTTTTATTTCTCATTTTCTATTTTATTCTATTTTTCTATATCAGTTTACTTTTTTATTTTATTTTTTTCTTTTTTTTCTTTTTTCTTTTCTTCTTTTTTTCTTTCTTTTCTTTTTCTTTTTTCTTATATAAAATATCCAAATATATGTTTAAAGGTTAAGCACGTGTAATCCTTCGAGCATGTTTTAGCAATGGGAGCTTATGAGATTTAGGACTTTCTTTAACACTAAATGTTGCTGCTCAATATTTTTGAACCACTGCTCTAAATATTTTCTGCAGAATCTCTTCCGTGGTGAGCCCCTCAAGCTTGTGGATGGTGGTCAATCCCAGAGAACCTTTGTGTACATTAAGGATGCTATTGAAGCTGTCTTGCTGGTGATTGGAGGCTCCCATTTCCAATCTTTGATGATACTTTTTGATTTTAAGGGCAGATTATCTGATTGCAGATGTTCATCTTTAAACTGTTGTTCCACTAATGTGAAGAATAACTTGTTAACAGGAGAATCCTGCCAGGGCCAATGGACAGATTTTTAATGTGGGTAACCCAAACAACGAGTTACAGTTAGGCAGCTTGCTGAAATGATGTCTCAGATTTGAAGCAGTAATATTTGGAATACCAAGAGCATAGCTATCGGTGTGTGTTTTGTATGGATGCATTACAAGGGTATTTTTGAGATATTAAACAATATATAGATGCATGGAATAATAGCCTGTTTTTTTTCATATTACTCGTATAAGTGTTTTTTTTCGTCGGGATTTTTTTACCCCGTGAGAGTCAAGAAACCATTACGAGGACTGCAATTAGTGTATGTATATATATATAAAGTTTAAATAACTTTATTTTGTAATATTTATGTAAAATATGTGCGGTTAAAAAAACTTAATTAAATCTAATTAAATTTTGGTTTAATTTAATGTCTTAATAGGTCCTTATTTTTATTTAAAATCTCAAATAGGTCCTTTTCTTTTTCGGCGTCTCAATTAAGTCCTTATTTTTTTTAAATTGAATCAAATAGAACATTTCCATCAAATTGAAATGACGTCTTGACAATGTACTTTTTTATTACATGACATTGAAAATGTGACTAAATTGTATTTTCTGTATATTTTGTTTTTTAATTCAAAAATTAAAAAAATACAATTCAGTCACATTTTTAATCCACTTAATAAGAAACTACATTGTCAACATATCCTTCTTAACGGCATCATCTCAATTTGACGGAAAGACCCTATTTAATCCAATTTTACAAAAATAAGAATTCAATTAAGACATAAAAAAGAAAATGACTTATTTAAGATTTTGGACGAAAATAGAAACGTATTGAGCCATTAAACCTTAAATTTTTTAGGAAAAAAAAAAGGATTTTAGTTTTTTTCTAATAGAAAATATGTATATGTACTGATGCACAAAACGTCTGGACACTCCTTGCTCAGAGAGCCGTAGAATGCAACCCTAGTTCCGAGACCTTTCACCATTGACTATTGTGCAATTCTTTGAAATGTAATTTACTCGTTCACAGGATTTTTATAGGAATATTACACGGTAACAACTTTTTCTAACAGTTTTTTGATAATAAGTTGTGTGACTATTTTATTTGTGCATGAAATACACCAATACACCAATCACAGGTTACTGAATGTTGTAAAAATTTATAAAAAATATTGTGAAGAAAACATTTTCTACTTTTATAAAATCTTATAAGTTAATAATTTTATTTTAATAGTCAAGTATCATTATTTTATTAGTTTGTTTAAACTTATTTTTAAAAAGTATTGTTAAAAAAAATTATTAAAAATAAATATTGTTAAAAAAGTTATTAAAAAAATATTCTTGACGTCGGTAATCGAAGCTTCAAATTTTGCTCAAGGATGCCAATTACTCGATACTCTGTACCCCAGGAATCTTCTAAAGCAGAGTTCTACCACAAGCCATCTCTTCCCCGCATAACACCACTCAGAAACCTTCGTCCGTCATTAATTTCTAGTTTTTACCAAAATGTCATTATTTCTTTCCATGTCTTTTGTGTGAAAAAAAAAACATATATTAATACTTTTCATCAGTTTGCTTTAAAAAATGTGACGTTTGCTGGTTGTGTGCTAGAGTTATGTCTTCACACTCTTGAAACTACTCCCCGATTGTTGGTCCAATTACAGCCATATCCTCTTTGTCATGATGTGTTTTTCTATTTTTAACAGTGCTATACTCTTTATTCACTTTTTCTTATAAGAATGAATTCAATTTTAGTGGTTAGTGGCCATGACATGTTGAACTTGATGATGACTTTACTCATTTCTTTACACTGCTACAAGCTGAAAAGTGAAAGCAGTTCAACTTAGACACAAATCACATCTATTATACCTTACAATGGAACTGTGTAAACTACTAAAGTAACTGTGTAAAAGGGAGCATCAAGGTTATCAATTTTTGTTCTATAAATGAAGTTTCAACGTAGACCAGCCGATTAATCAATTAACATCATTTGATTGTTCAAGTTAGATATAAGCGCAATACAGAGTTCAATGTCTACAAGGCACAATAATGAAGTAGAGTGGCTCCTTAAAGTGCAAAATCATCGACAGTGGTAGGTGCTGCCCATTAGCCCATTACTGTAACACACTGAAGACGACGTTTTCATAGATTAAGTAATAAAGTGAAACCACGCTAACCCATGTTGCATAAAGCTTGAACCGATGACACCTCTTATCATCGTAATACGAATCATTGTCCTTTTGCAGCAAACTGTTTACCCATTTGTTTATATTCACGTCGCGAATAACCTGCTAAACTATGTGCCCTTTCTGTAGCGTAGTGGTCCAAATTCAATGAAAAAGAATGATAATAACAACAATAATAACAATATAGAAGATCCAAATTGTTGATATTATTAAGTCATTACTGCTTCTCTGTGTGTTTGTTTTTTTGTCTGTGGCTTTGTACTGTTTTTTTCCTAGTCCACCACTATTCTCTAAGCTGAAATCTGTTTGGCAGGATTGGTAAGAACACGAAGGAGTACATCCTCCAAAAAAAGCCAATTTCAACGCATATATTTTTAGCTGGATCGTTGAATGTTTGTGTCGTATTCTTAATGTTGGCACAATTGATAACGACCTGGTTCTTCCCTTTTTAATTTAGACTTAAATGTGGTTAACTGTGACAAGATAAGTCATTTTATGTGTTTGACCACACCATAATCAAGAAATTAACTTTTATGAACATGAATAAAGTATTCAACGACCAACATCATCCCATTATGTGTATGTGAAAACAATGTTTAATTAGATCATTTCCACTATAAGAAAATGCTTTCCGGCTGCAGCCACTTCTGCATTTTACCTCAAGTTTGACAAATGACTTTAAAATTTCATTTTGGTATATGGATCACGTGATTGTTTTTCTAGTCACGTGAGCTCTTGTTGTGTAGGATACTATACTACTATACTATTATACTACTATACTCTATATAGTCCATAGTCTAACCTAATCCCAAAGTAATCGCATCCCATGTATCTGATCCTACCGAGAAAAGTACTGTGTGCAACTATGCATGACCTATTTTGAATTGATGAAGATCTCAGATTTTCCTGTTTCCATGAAGTACTCTGAATCAATCAATACAAAACATCTTATAGAAAATGACTTCTACTGTTTTCTCTCTCTGTCTCTCTTGTGTAGAGTTAATGAACTTTTTTTCTATACACTAAGGTGAAATATTAAGAAAGAAATATCTATGAATAATTAAGTTAGTATTAATTGGAAGAGTTTGTTTATGCTAAACACCTTTTCAACAGATGAATGTTGTGAGAACTTGCACCTTTTTATTTATTAAAATGGAAGAAAACTTTTCTTATTATGTTTGGTTGGGGAGGGGATAGAATGGTCGTGCATGTCAGGTTTAGGCATGTGAAGGTTGGACCCTACAGTGTGGAAATTTTGCAATTAGGAAAACTGATATAGCAGAATATAGGAAGAAAAATAAAGAGATTTGAGGTTGACTCAGTATCACTGCGTTTGGTACTTGTCATGATATCCACTGGATACCTAACTTCTTGAGTTCCATTACAATGTTTCAGAGGATAACAACTACATATATATAGAGAGAGGCATATACATATATTCAATCTTTAACTGGGTATTATAAAAATAAATAAAATCATAAAATTATCTAAATATGATATTCTTTATAAATGATTGAATAAACTTGTTAGAATTCCCACGTCGACTAAATATAAGACTAATTTATAATATATAAAGTAAGATGTAATTCTCATCTTAGAAATCGGTTTTGTAGGATTGAGTTAGGCTTAAACCCACTTTTTAAACTTAAATGGTTCTGTTGAAGATGTGACAAAATTTATTTTGGGATTTGCTTGGACAATATAGGGGCATTGTTATCACTGCATGAACAAAGTCAAATCCTGAGATTGCCCTTTTGCAGTGACAAGCCATTCTTCTCTGGTCATGCTGCATAAGCACCAGTAGCTAGTTGTAGCATCTTGACTGATCATCAAATTCTTTTGGTGTGGTTCGAGAGTAGCTTATCATCACTGAAGACGTTGGGGGTAATTAAGCAACTTAAGTTCAGGGTCGTGTTTTTGCATTAACTCTCCAAGATGCCAAGAAATCTGGTGTTATGATTACAAGTATCCTTTTTAAAAGCTCTTGAGATACCTGTGTTTTCGTTTAATCAATCTTAGAGCTATATAATATTCTGTATTGTTAGTTTGCTCTCATCTTGGCAGTTTTAAGATGAGATTTTAATAAGTTGTTGCCACTAAAGTCGTCAAATTAGAAAGGTTTTAATGAATTACACTAGTGCAAAAACGCTCTTTAACGTCATTCATTAGACGTCGGTTCCGTGAAAATCCGACGTCTATTACTGCACGGTAGTATTATCGTAAATAAATTGGAAAACTAGACATCAGTTTCGATGTTCGGCGACGTCTATGACTTCATAGACGTCGCACCTGCCGCAAACTGACGTCCAATTGTCTGAGGAATGTGATAAGACAGTCCATTGACGTCGGTGTTCATGGGGACCAACGTCTACTAGGCTGCAATTAATGCTGCCCATCAAATTTCAAGGAGCTTAGACGTCGGCTAGAAAGGGCAACGACGTCTACGTCACTGACAAAAAATCAAACGTCAACCGGTTCAGCTTTAGACGTCAAATAGACGTTGGATCCCGTGAAAAAACGACGTCGACTAGGCTACAATTAATGTTGTTCACCTAATTCCGCAGGCAATTAGACGTCACGTAGTCAAACGTCGATTAGTGAAAAAGCGACGTCGACTAGGCTACAATTAATGTTGTTAGATGTCGGTTACTGCATGGTCCGACATCTATAAGAACATAGGCGCCGGTTAGTGTCATTTACAACCTCTGTATATTCATGTTGACGTCAGTTTAGGAATAGGCGGACGTCTATATAGAGTAAATAGACGTCAGTTTGAGTATAAGCAGACGTCTATATAGACGTCGGTGGATATCGTGAATTGACGTGTATATAGACGTCGGTTGGATGAATTCTGACATCACATAGACGCCACTCGTATAGACGTCGGTTGGAAAGGTGACGTTAAAAGCCTAAATTAACCGATGTTAAACAACGTTTTTGCACTAGTTGGTATGTAAACTTGAAAAAGTTTACCAAATATTAGAAGTATAACTACTATAAACTATGCGATCAAGAGGTTCCATCATAAGTTATAAACAACATATCGTACATCACAAGGAATATTATTTTGTCCATGAATTTGAAACGATTAAAGAAGTTATATGAAAGAATGTGTTTATAGTAAACGGAATCGAATCGATCAATTTGAATAAAGGTAGAGAAAATAAAAAAGAAAAAATCAGCTCTTATCGATTTTAAGTATTCAAAATCCAAATTAGAAGTCAAAAGAATATGTTAATCTATTCGGGAGTGTGACTTTTGAGCTCCATATATAATATATAATTTGAGTGTTGAAAATCGAAAAGGCTATGTATCAAAGATTTATGTCTTTTATAAACTTTTATGAACTTGATGAACTAAGTTCTTGAGTTTTATTTTTATCATTTTGTTATCCTTTTTGTTGATATTCCAGTTGATTTGAAGAGTATAAAATGGATGAAACAACGCTTACATCAATTATAAAAGTTTTGGTTAGATAATGTGACATTTTTAGGCCACATTTAGGTCTAAATATGGGATAAATATTAATCAGAGAAATGTAAAAGAAAATTAGAATTGCCGTAATTAGTTGAAATATTATGTCATTTTTTTATGGAATGAATTTTATAAATTTGAAAATATCATTTGACAGATTTATTTTTGTAAGCTTAAACTAGGCTAGAGTTTTAAAATAAATAATATATGGCATGTGTACTTCTAACTTATGTTGAAATTAATTATAAATCATTAAACGTAATTAATATAACTTTTTAAATTAAACTTCTTTTGTCCATTACAATACCACACATTGTTATCAAGATAGATTTAAGGGAAAGTAATGGTATGAATTTAAATATATTTTTTTAAAAAAAAAATGGAGCTGAAAGTAAATAGATTTGATGATAGAGTTTCTAAAAATTTGTAAATTATTTGATTGATGTGATAAATAAAAGAAAAATTTTAATAAATAAAAAACTAAAATTATCAAATTTTTTTATAATAAAAATAATATGAAATTATTTTTTAATATATATAATGAGAGAATATGCAATTTTTATATAAAAAAGAAATTATATGAGAGTTTACAATTTCTTTAGAAGAAATTGTATGGAAATATTTATAGATATGAATAGGAGACAACTTACTTTGTTTTAATAAATAACAAACATATGTTATCTTTATTATTATACATATTTACTTAATATGAAAAAGTTATGTGAAAATAAAAATTCTAATACTATAAAAAGACATCACAAATTAACTTTTTTATTTTAAATTTAAAATTAAATTACTAAAAAAGCTTTTTCAGCATGCTCCTTCTACTGTATTCTTTCTTTTCTACTATAATTTAAAATGCTTGAAAATCATAAAATTATGCGTCCAATCCGTTCATAACAGGTTGAAATAGTTGAAGTTCTCAAATTGCTAACAATTCAATCATGTTCAAATAGTTTAATGATACAGAAAATTTGATCGTAGATTAATTTAAAATTAAGTTCTATGGACAATGATGTGGCAGGTGCAGAAATGTGTAGTATCCAATTGCTAAATGTATTTTCTCAGAATAATAAAGCAATGCTAATTCAATGTAAATTTCTGACCCTGTAACCTATTTCCTTTCTCAAAGTAGAATTGAGGATTGTTAATTAGATTCAAAATTTTCAGATTATAAATTAATTCAATCGAGTTTTTTAAATTGGAAATTTATATTAAATTAATTTTTTAATACAAAAAATTATATTTATTTTAAATAAATGACATAAATATAGTAAATCATTAACTTAAGAAAATGACATGAATAATTTTAATAATTATTATTATAATAATCTATAATTTTATATAACTTGTTACTAAATTTTAATAAAATAATGTCATATTAAAAATAAAATTTAGAATATATTTCTAAATTTATAAATATTAAAATATAAATTTGGATTGTTAGTAAAATCACAATATATTATTCAAATTCGTTTGTCATTAACCACTTTAATAAAATTTATTTATTTAAGATTACATGCATTCCAAATCAACACAACTGTATGCTCAAATAATTCGAATACTGTTCTTAAATATTTACTAGAAATCACTGAAATTGAAGCAAAATAAGAAAGGGATAATGATATTTAAACAATATTTTTTTTATAATATTTGAACATTATTTACGTGTTATTTTGTGATTGGTTCAAAATTACTTCACAATCAATAATGATAATCATAAATACCATTATGGACCAATTACAGAATGACACATAATGATATTCAAATGTTGTCAAAAATAGTTGTCTAAATATCATTATCTGTTTTGGGTCGGTGGGATCTTCCTCTACAATTTCCGGACTTGAAGCTCTACCTCCGTTCACTCTGGGTCTTGATTCCTGCTGTTCGTCTTGACCGGCCGGGTACCTGCTAAAAGTACTCTGACGCTCAAGTCAGTCCTCAGTTCTATTTATAGAGATAGAAAGAGAAAGTTATCAAGTAGCATAAATGCACCATAAATGTTCCTATCTACTGTTACCTTTGACCTTTATTTATAGTTTTCCAGATGGGCCGAGGATTAAGCCTTCTTTAATCACGGCCCAAGATTGGGCCCAATGCCCTTAATCCTATTTAGTTTGATATTAATTAGTGGCCTGATCTTTCCTCGTTCACTGTCAGTAAATGATACTGCGTTTTTCGACGAAACCGTCCGGCCAAACCGGACGAACAAGTGTCGTCTGAAGGGTTTGCTATGGAGCGGTAAGTTAATTGTCCGGACGTCTCCCCTGATGTACAGGGTCGGACGTCCTCCCTGGTACATAGGCCCCCCAAGCCTGAAGTGACGAAGTAACTGAAAGGCTGAGAGTGGGGAGACGGTTGCGATTTTTGAGGGGGCACTAGGCGGGAAAAGACACGTGTTCTCCTGTCACTGGTCATTTGGAGTGGTGGAGTGAACCGTCGCGAATCTGCGCCGTTGATGTGCTTTGAATCGAACGGTGGGTAACGCATGATGATTTTCAAAAATTGGCTATAAATAGGGGTGGGAAAGGGTCGCTGCTCACTCTTTATTTCTCTCTTTTTACTGCTTCAGAATTTCGACCTTCAGGTAATAAATGGCTGCGATTACCGTTTACTCATCGGAGGAGTCGTCGGGTCGTGGCGGCGGGGGCGCGGCGGGAAGGACCGGTGACGTCCCTTTGGAAAGGGAACAGGCGGAGGTTAGGGCTGGGGGTGTTTCGTCTCNGAGTTCGGTTTCTTCGTCGTTTCTGGACGCGCATCAGGATGAGAGCTCTGTTCCGCCCTCTCCGGACGGAGATCGATTGGTTAATGGTTATGGCATATTTTTGCTCAAGGACGGAGTACGGATCGATCGCGAGTCGACCGAGCCGGCCGGAGGATGGCCTCGCATCCGGGGTTATCGGTGGGCCTCCCCTGAAGTAGGTGAGTTTACCTCAGATTTCGGGACTCACGATGAACTGNCGTGGTGGGCGAATCGGTCCTACATCGCCCGTGATGTTGAGGATGCCCNGCTATTCNGTCTGGGCGTCAGNCATCCGAACGAGCGCGTATACCATGGGAAGGGTTCCAGNACCGAGGACTTCTTCTTCGTGTATACGTATATGTTCGAGCAAATGTACGTCAGAGTGNCGTTCACCGATTTCCAAGNGTCCGTCCTTAAGGAGTTGAAAATAGCTCCCACCCAACTGCATCCNAACGGGTGGGCGGCCATGCAAGCCTTNACATCCTTGTGTGCGNCGGTNGGATTAATGCCCATGGTTCNGGTATTTCTTCACTACTTCAACGTCNGCCCTTCCCCCCGACGAGGGTGGGTGTCNTTATCCTCTGTACATGATCGCACTCTTTTCAAGCCGTTTTTCGATTCTTTCAAAAATTTCAAGACAAGATATTTCANAATAATAATTAAGGATTCNGGGAAGTCNGAGTTTTTTGACGCCGAAGGCACTCCTCNGTTCCCCNTTTNTTGGACANAGGATCCTCCCAAAATAAGGGCGTACGGTGTAGCNCGCATGAATAATNTGGAGCGCGACGCCGTTCGGATCATAAAGGACCTTCCCCGTCGCCTCAACGCNCGCGGCTTCGTCGACTGCCTGAAATACGAGGACTATGACCAAATAGCCTTTGGTATGCTTATGGCCGGTTCGGCTTCCTTATGTTCATTTTTGACTTAGCTAAATTCTTGTTTTCTTCTCAGGATATATGTCACTACCGTAGCCTCGCCAGTCTGGATGGCTTGCGTCCACTCAACGGCGCAAGGGGAGCAGCTCGAAAGGTGTTGCATAACCGTCCGCGACCTCCAATCGGGCAACGTCATCCGGCGTACCTACTGGCGTACCCGTAAAGGTGAAGGTGGCGGACCCCGTGACAGTGGTTCGCCCTGAAAAGATGGTGGCTGATTCTGCGCCAGAGAAAGTTCAGCCGGACCCTGCTTTTGTCACGTTGGTCAATTCTTCTGAATCTCCTCCGGATTCGGCTGTTCCCCTCGAGCGGAAGAGAAAAACCAATGATGGAGGGAAGTCCTCCTCCAAACGCCACCGTCGCAGTGGAAGTTCTTCACTCCATCCCCTACCGGCCGGCGTCTTCGACATTGCCTTTGACGCGGCGTCAAAGATAGAGTGTCGGCCCAGTTCCTCTCAATTGGCGGTCATTGAGCCATTATCCGAAGAAGATTTGCTGGGGGCGGCCGTGGAGCTGATGAGCTGGGGCGTCATGTTGGCTCGTAGAGCTCGCGAGCACAGTAAAGGTCGCGAGGCTCGGGAATTGCTCCGCGAGTTGGCGGATGAACAGAATGTTTCTGTCGGGCTTCGTCGTCGTGTGGAGACGCTGGCTAAGGAGCATGAGCATTGCTCTGAGACGCAAACCAAGTTGCAAGCGGACTTGGACACTGCTGCTTCTAAACTAGTTGCAGCGAACAAGTCCTTGGCGGATGCCAAGCTGGTGGAGGATGGTCTAAGAGAAGATGTCGAGAAGGAAAAGCTGGAGGTCCGCCGGTTGGCCAAGAGGGGAGGTGAATTGGCCGAACAGAGCGAGCGACTATCCCAAGATCTTTTGGCCGCCAATGCCGACAAGAAGCGTCTTGAAGCCGAGCTGAAGGAGGTGAAGGAAGCTTTCGACAAGCTGGACGCCACCGTGATAGATGAGCACGAAAAAGAGTTCAATAAGGCTCTTCGTCAGGTGCAATATCTTCTTAAGGTAGATCCGACCGCTGCTGGGTTTGACTTGTACAAGGACGTGTACCGGGGCGAGATGCGACCGGTGGAAGGGGCTCTAAATGATGAAACCGTCGTGGGAACGGACGGCGAGCCTGCTGTTGAGGCCGAACCAGGAGTTTGATCTTTTTAAACACTGTATTTTTTGGTTCGTGAGGTCGACTTGCAAACATTTAGGCGTAGCTTTTGTTTGCGTGGTCGACCCGTCCGGCTTTTTGCTTTACTTTGACAGTATAATGAATTTGGTTCGTTTTATGGTTAATTTATTATTTTTTTTTTGTTGTCTTGTTAACTTTGTTATTTATAAGTGTTATCGGCCCATGCTGGTTTGCTCGGGTCGGATTTTTGGTCAGATGGATTTCGTGGCGACGGAATCCTTAGTGGGACTGATCCCTTGGTGGGACGGATCCCTTAGGAATGATTTGGGACGGGTCCCTTTTTATTAGGGACGGATCCCTTCAACTTATTTGGGACGGATCCCTTTTATTAGGGACGGATCCCTTAGTTATGATCGGCTTTGCCGGCAAAGTACTTAGTTGGACGAAAAAGAAGGCTTTTCATTTAAGGATTCATAGAACGAGTACATTGGCTAAACATAATTAACTAAAATAAAACTTTAAGTGCGTTGCATTCCACGTATTGGGAAGGAGCTTTCCATTCGGCCGGGCAAGGCGATAAGCTCCGTTCTTCAACGTTGCGACAACTCTGAAGGGGCCTTCCCACTTGGCTGCCAATTTTCCATGTTGAGGCGCGCGCCTGGCTTCCCCGGTCTTCCTCCAGACAAGGTCGCCCTCTTGGAATTCTCGGGGGCGAACCTTAGTGTTGTACCGGCACTCTATTAGCCGTTTACAAGCCTCAGCTCTGAGCGCCGCCCGATCGCGCCGTTCGTCAATGGTATCGAGCTCCACCCTCAACACCTCATCGTTTATCTACATGTCATCGAGCCTCCTGCGCAACGATGGTTCGCCTAATTCGACCGGGAGCATGGCGTCGGTTCCATAAGTTAAATTAAAGGGGGTTTCCCCCGTGGTGCCGTGCGGTGTGCATCTGTAGCCCCACAATACTTCTGGCAGCTCCTCTACCCAGGCCGATTTCTTCTCTCCCAACCTCCTTTTTAATTCTGCCACTATGGTTTTGTTGACGGCTTCGACCTGGTCGTTCGTCTGGGGGTGTTCTACCGAACTAGTGAAATGCTTGATACCCAAGTTAGTGTAGAATTCTTCTAGTTTTCTATCGATGAATTGCCGGCCGTTATCCGTTATTATAACTTTGGGAAGGCCGAGTCTGCATATTATTTTCCAGCAAAACTTCTGAACCTGCCCGGCAGTGATGGACGCAAGGGGCTCAGCCTCGACCCACTTTGTGAAATAATCGACCGCGACTAGGAGAAATCTTTTCTGACCCTGGCCTTGGGGAAAAGGTCCGATGATATCCATTCCCCATTGAGCAAACGACCACGGGAAAGTAATGGAATGGAGCGTGTGCGGGGGAGCTCGAGTGTCGTTGGCATGGGCTTGGCAACTGAGGCAACGTTGCGTGAAAGTTTGGGTATCGTCCTCCATTGTCAGCCAGTAGTATCCGGCCTTGAGGATACGGGCTTTCAACGTTCTCCGTCCGCAATGAAATCCGCACACCCCGTTATGAAGCTCGTTCACCACGTACTGAGCTTCCTCCGGCGATAGACACTTCAGCAGCGGAGTGGAGAAACCCCTTTTGCATAAGTCATCCCCGATTATTATAAACCGGGCGATCTTCTTTGATTCGAATGAATCTACTAATAGTCCATCCTCTTGCCTTTTTATCAATCTCCTTATCTCATCTCGCCAGTCGTTACCGGTCGAAGTGATGGCGTAACATTCTACGGACGGTTGGAGCAAGACCTGGCGAATAACAGTTGTCAGTTGACCCTTTTCCTTGCCAGAGTTGAGCTTAGACAACATGTCGGCCCGCGTATTCTGTTCCCGGGGGATATGTTGGATCTCAACCTTTTCGAAGGTTGCCATTAAGGATGTCGCGCGGTGGAAATATTTCAGCAGATGGTCCTCCTTCACCTGAAACTCCCCATTCATCTGTCCCACGACCAGTTGCGAATCCGTCCGGCACACCAGGTTTCGCACTCCCATATCCTTGGCAAGCCCTAATCCGGCCTCCAGAGCTTCATATTCAGCCTGGTTGTTGGATGTTTTGAATTTAAATATCAACGAGTATTCAAGTAAAAAACCGTTCGGGCCTTCCAAAACTATTCCGGCCCTACTGGCCTGTCGTCCGGATGCTCCGTCAACATAAAGGGTCCACTGATCACTCCCAAACGCAGGCAACTCAGCCGCGAAGTCAGCGAGATGTTGGCCTTTGATGGAACCCCTTGGTTCATACCGCAGACCGAATTCTGATAACTCGACGGCCCATCCCACCATTCGTCCAGCCAGATCGGGTTTCCTGAGCACCTTAGCCACCGGAAGATTTGTTCTGACGACCACTTGGTATCCCTGGAAATATTGGCGAAGTCGGCGGGAGGCGTGGAGGAGCGTCAGTGCCACCTTTTCTACTTGCTGGTAGCGGACCTTTGTCTCCTGAAGCGTGCGACTGATAAAATATATAAGTTTTGGGGAAGGCTCTTCCTGTGTCAGGACCGCACTGATTGTCGTGTCGGACACCCCCAAATATATTTGCAGGTCATAGCCTGGTATTGGTCTGTTCATAACGGGGGGGTTCATCAGAATTTCTTTTACTTCAGCAAATGCTTCCTCGCACTCCGCGTCCCATTTTCCCGGGGCGTCCTTCTTCATCTTCTTGACGATTGGTCGAATTCGTTCGGCTAATTTCGGAACGAAACGGGATAGTGTTGTCAACCGACCGACCAACCTCTGGATGTCCTTGAGCGTGCTTGGGCTTGCCATCTTCAACACAGCTTCGCACTTGTCGGGGTTGGCTTCGATTCCCCGGGAGGTAAGCATAAAACCTAGGAATTTTCCCCCGGCTACGCCGAAGGTACATTTCGCCGGGTTTAGCCGCATGCCATACCTTCTAATCTGAGTGAATACTTCTTCCAAATCGTGCAAATGTCGCTCATCATCCGACGATCGAACAACCATGTCGTCGATATAGATGTTCACGCATCGTCCTATCTGTTCGGAGAAGACCCTGTCCATCAATCGCTGGTACGTGGCCTCAGCGTTCTTCAAACCGAATGGCATTACTTCATAACAGAAGTTGGCCTTCTCCGTCATGAAAGCGGTCTTCTCGCGATCTGGTGCATACATGGGGATCTGGTTGTATCCGGAATACGCGTCCAAGAAACTCAGCATTCGGTGCCCGGATGCCCCATCGACCAACACGTCGATGCTCGGAAGTGGGTAAGAGTCCTTGGGGCATGCCTTGTTTAAGTCCGTGTAATCTGTACACATCCGCCATTTGCCATTTGACTTCTTTACCATAACCACATTGGCCAGCCATGTGGTGTATGTGATCTCCCGGATGAAGCCGGCTTCACATAACTTCCTGCCTTCTTCGTTTACCGTTTTCCTTTTCTCCTCTCCCATTCGTCGCTTCTTCTGGGATATTGATCGGGCGTTCCTTACTAAGGCCAACTTGTGGGACGCCACAGACGGATGGATGTCCGGCATGTCCGCCGCCGTCCATGCGAAAAGGTCCCGGTTTCGCCATAAAAGGGCCCTCAATTGCTTCTTTGTCGCGTCCGCCATCCCCGTGGCTATAGAGGTGGTTTGCGAGGGATCCCGTCCAATCATGACGGGCTGCGTTTCTCCTAGAGGTTCCAGGCGGTCCTCAGTATTAGTCCTTGGGTCCAAATCAGCCATAGCCACCTCTGATCTAGACATTTTTCGTCAGTTTTCCTGTGGATATATCCGCAGACCGGCTGCATAGCATTCCCGGGCGGTTTTCTGATTTGCCCGTATAGTGCAGATTGTTCCCCGGTGGTTCGGGTATTTCATGGTGAGGTGCGGCGTGGACACTATGGTCCCGAAAGCATTCAGGCACGGCCGTCCTAAGAGGACGTTATAGGTCGTATTCGCCTCTACTAATAAGTACCTTATCTTCATTTCTTCACTTTCCCTTCTGGTACCCAGGCGGGTCTGCAAATCGACATACCCCCTCGTGTCCACCCGCTCCCTGACAAAACCTACTATCTGCTCGTTGTATGGAACGATCAGATCTTCCGAGATATCCATCTGCAGGAAGGTCTTCCAATATAGTATGTTGACCGAGCTCCCTTGATCAACTAACACCCTGCTTATCCCGTAGCGAGCTATTTCCACGTTGATAACCATGGGGTCATCTTGGTCAGGGTCTGGGGCATGAAAACCTTCGTCGGTGAACGTGATTTGCAGCATGGTTCTTCTCGGCACGTCTACAACATGTATGGATCTCAATGCCCGGATACTCCTTTTTCTAGCGGAGGAAGTATGCCCTCCTCCGACGAAACCTCCGGAGATGGTATTAATCACCCCCCTCAAAGGTCTCCTTTGCTCATCGCCTCGGCTGCGGCTCCTGCTTCTCCGATCCGTCCTTCGCCTTTCAGACGTCCGACCATAACCGCGCTCTCCATCCCTCTTTCGCTCCCTAGGAGGGCTCCTTGGCCTCACATGTTCTCTCTTGGACGATCCCTCCGTCCGACGGACGTCTTCCCTTCTAACATATTGCTGCAGCTGTCCCATTCAGATTAGCTCTTCAATCTTGTCTCTCAACGTCAGGCAATCCTCCGTATCATGTCCGGAGTTTTGGTGATAGAGACATCGTTTACTCAGGTCCGCTCCCGGAGGCGTTGGCCGTTTCTGAGGTGTGGGTAAGACTTGGGTGCTCAGCGCCTCTTGTAATATCCGAGCTCGGGGAGCGTTGAGGGGGGTGTACTGCGGGAATTTGGGACCCCTTGGCCCCTCGCGAAGTCTAGGTTCATTCGGCCTACTTCCTTGACCCTCACCTTTTCTACTATCCCCCTTTTCGGCCTTAGCCTCCTGCTGCTCTCTCCTGTAATTTTGTTTCATATTCTCCACCCGGGTCTCGTCCGCCGTCCGTTTTCTCAATTCCTCCATTGTACTAGGAGGATTCCGGCATACACTATCCTTAAAAGGACCGGGTCTCAATGCGGGCATTACATATTGGAGGGCTAGTTCTAAACTCAGTCCCTTAACTTTACGGACCGTTTTCTGGTATCGATCCATGAAAGATTTCAAAGATTCTTCCTTGCCCTGCTTCAGGTTCATCAGGTCTACCACCGTCATATCCTCCGCATTGCATGCGGCAAATTGTTTTTTGAACATTTCTCCCAAACTCTTGAAGTTTTCAATGGAGTTGACTGGCAACGAGTTAAACCACTCTAAAGTCTCTCCCTCCAGGGATAAAGAAAACGCCCTACACCAAATGGCGTCACATCCGGTACAGAAAGTCATGGTGTTGATGAATGACTTAACATGGGCGGTCGGGTCGGACGTCCCATCGTACATCTTGAACTGAGGAGGTACGAATTGCTCCGATATGTGCACTTCCATAATCTCCCGTACGAACGACACCATAGTGGTTGACTCTTCCACGTTTACCAGTGATCGGCTGTCCTTGTTCCCCCTCTCCTCTCTTCCCTCCGCATGAGCACTACTATTCTCCCCTTCTAATGGTGTCCGCTTCTCTCCTGCTCCCTCGCCCTGCTCACCTTCAGTCCCCCCGTTCTTACTCTTCGCAATCTGGGCCAAATACTCCGCTCTCACTGTGGTCATCTCCTCCTCATGCTTTCGTTGCATCTCCATCATCCTCTGCTCCATCATCCTCAACATCTCCGCCTGATCCTCAGTGTTAGTGTTTCTTGTGGTCACCATTGGGTATAATCCTTCGGCCCCACGGTGGGCGCCAAAATGTTTCGGGTCGGTGGGATCTTCCTCTACAATTTCCGGACTTGAAGCTCTACCTCCGTTCACTCTGGGTCTTGATTCCTGTTGTTCGTCTTGACCGGCCGGGTACGTGCTAAAAGTACTCCGACGCTCAAGTCAGTCCTCAGTTCTATTTATAGAGATAGAAAGAGAAAGTTATCAAGTAGCATAAATGCACCATAAATTTTCCTACCTACTGTTACCTTTGACCTTTATTTATAGTTTTCCAGATGGGCCGAGGATTAGCCTTCTTTAATCACGGCCCAAGATTGGGCCCAATGCCCTTAATCCTATTTAGTTTGATATTAATTAGTGGTCTGATCTTTCCTCGTTCACTGTCAGTAAATGATACTGCGTCTTTCGGCGAAACCGTCCGGCCAAACCGGACGAACAAATATCGTCTGAAGGGTTTGCTATGGAACGGTAAGTTAATTGTCCGGACATCTCCCCTGATGTACAGGGCCGGACGTCCTCCCTAGTACATTATCCATTAAAAAAAAGTAACTATGGGATTGTAAATGTGGATCAAGTATGATCGCAAATCCAATTAAATATTTTCCAATCAAACTCTCTATAATTTATCGAAGGATATATATTAGCTTAAACTTTTAAAAGTAAAAGAATTGTAAATTATATTTTGTATTTTATATTTATCTTAATGTTATAACTTTAAGATAATAAAAAATTATGTAGTATAAAATGTTTGAAAGTGTGGTGGTGAAGAAAACGAAATGTAAAAAGAGGAAAATGGAAGGCGTGTTTGTGTATTGTAGTGTGGTCAGGCTTTTTATGAGAACAACAGCAACAGCAGCAGATTTTTTTTTTTTTTTATTGAGAAAGTTAAAGTGAAGCAATTCCTCAGCAGAACACTGCACTCTCTTCTTTTTAGGCAACCAACCCAAAGCTATTTTGGCGCCAATTCTCTCCCCCAAATAAATATCTTTCTTCTTTAATATCAGTTTAATCAACTACCATCATATTTTAACCATTTTTTAAATAATTTTTTCGCAATAAATTGTCTGTCGTTGTTTGCGATGTACACGAGTAACTTAGGAACGTGGGATTAAATTTCAAAAAGGACTAAAATTACAATAAATAATTATTTATTTACAAAATTAATTTTAAATAAATAAATTCAATTAAAGCATGCGAAATATATTAATTATTTGATTAAAATTTAATTGAAGCCCTTATATACAAAGAAAAAATGGAAAACAAACATAATAGAAAAATTGTTGCATGCATGCAGAAAGAAATGTGCCTGAAAAAGAAAAAAAAAAGGTTCTAAAATCTAGTTAAAGTATTACGTTCATCATATTTTGTCATTCTTACAAGGTTGGAGTTAATTAGTAGAAAGCAATGAATTCAATTCAGCTTGATGAAATATTTGTATAGTTGTAGTATCCCATATAATATGTTACTCGGTAATTATAACAATATATAATAACTATACATGTAGTATTGTGTTTGGATATACATATTTACACATCATTCAAATATTAAGATCCTAACATAATATATATAATAAAACTAGTAAAATTAAAACATGTAATTATTATCGCGTAGTTTCTCTATTATTACTAACAATGTCATTAAAATAATCATAGTTTAATATGATAGAGCATATTTCTATTAATCCAACCACATTATTAATATATCATGTTTATAATTAATTATTACTAAATTACTTTCAATCAAGACGTAGAAATCATCAATTACATCCCAATTAAACACTCTAAGTAGTCACATTGAAATAGAATATTTGTATTAAGCATGTTCTAAATGAACTAAAAGATGACACGTCGAAAATAAGATCCCCCAAAAATTAACATAATTTTTTTTATATCAAATTAGTTACTTGTATTTATTATAAATAATGTCGTACAAAAATTTCATTTCACCTAAATTATATTTCTGTATCATTAGAAAATCAATGAAACATAGGATTTTATTTTTTTTCATTGATGAGTTTTGCGTTTAACTTACAATACCCTCTCGTCTTGCTACTTCCGTAGATTTGTATGATGCCAACACAATAGTATCATAATTTAGGCTTAACCATCTTAGCTTACTTAATTAGTATATGGATCAACTTAATCCGACCCACCTTTCAATGTGTCATAAAAATGTTGGCATGATGCGAATTGTGTTGACTTGCTTATTTAAAAAATAATAATTTTTAAAAAATTCTAGCAAAATTAAATAACAAGTTTTCACTTATTCTTAAACTATTATGTACTATCAAATAAAGTTTAAAAAAAAAATAAAATCTCAAGGCTTTTGTCAATTGATGACATTGTAAAAGTATAAAAAAATTAACAGAAAAATGGTGTTAAATATGAAAATTTCAAGATACAACAAAAAAACATTGTATACTTATAAATTATTCGTTCAATAATAATGATAATGAAAACTATGTATATAAACCATATTTTCAAGGCCATGAAAAGGAAATTGTTGAGATTAAAATTAATTTACTCGTAATTATTAGAAATTTGTCTTTTGTATAAATCAGAAAAAAAAAAAGTAAAGCAAGGTGTGTGCATACCATTAAACCATGCATGTTATAGAGTTTCTATTGCGACCATAATTGGAGCAACTTGATCTTCACGGTGAGGACTAATTGTTCTCTCATGTACTTTCTCTCATAATGTGACTATCAAAATCATTGAAATAAGTTTATTTTTATTGTGCTATAATAACTTGCATTTTTATTTGGATAATGATACTTAGGCAATATTTTTTTGACAACATTTAAACATCATCTACGTGTCATTTTGTGATTGGTCAATGGTGGTGTTTATGATTATTATTATTAATTTTGGAATAATTTTGGATCTATTTAAATATTGTAAAAAAAAATGTTGTTTAAGTATCATTATCCTTTTTATTTTTCAACTATATCTAATTTGAAGTAATACTCTATACCAACTTGTGAATTTTAACTTAGTTCATATCTAACTTTAGTTAAGGTTTGATTACAAAATCTTTAGGTGACAAAGTAAAGAATAAAATCATATGATATTTTTTTTCATTGAACGAAACATTAATATTTTTTCTTCGTTTGCATGATATTGAAAATGTTCGTAATTAAATAATAGAAAAAATAACTAAATTACCATCTAATAAAAAATTTGAATGATTTTAAAATTTTACATTTAAAAATCATTAACTTCAAAACCATATTTCAAGATTCATTGCCCAATTTCATGGGATTTCACCGAATTAATAGAAAACAAACGCCTTTATAAAATGTATTGCCCACCCAATAAAGTTTTATAAACAAATTTCAAGTCTATATTTGTTGTAATTATTCATGTATTTTTTTTTTTCATTTTTCATGTTACAAAAAAAAAGTTAACTTATTGATTAGGTTGTAATTATGTCTTTGCGGCAATTTATAGTAAATTACAACGAAATTCTTAAAGTTTTATTGTAATTACATTTCCATCTTTCCATTTCATTGTTTAATTTATTTTTATTTTTTTACTTTGATGTCACGATTACAGTGTATTATTCCATTTCCGGTAGGTGTTTTTTAGAAAGATTTTTTTTTATCGGTAATCTATTAACGGTGTCGAATGTTTAGAATTTGATATAAAAAAATATATTTAAAAGATTCACATTAATTATGAGAAATCACCTTAAAAACCAAACACAATGAATTTTATTTACATACTTATATTTTCAATACATTCTAAAATGTGTGCTTTTGTTTTTATTATACTATAAAAGAAATACACGTGTCAGTGTTTTTTATATTTATTTTATTTAAACAACTTTTTTTAATCATAAGAATATTAACATTTAAAAACTCGTTTAACATGAATTAATAAATCAGAAAAAGTTAGAGAAGTCAAGAAATATGAGTGAAAAAATAATGATAACCTATCTTATATAATAGCATGTTGAATTAGAATTGATCATGTTTGTTTTTTTGTAAAATTTAACTTTGATAAAAAATAAATAAAAAATTGATGTGTACTTGTTTTAACCTACTTATTTAAAGAGTGCTGCAAGAGTAAAACAATCTACAAAAAGACGAAAACATAGAATTAAAAATACGTTTAATTTTGAAAAGATTTAAAATGCAATTATTCAAATTATTTTAATTGACACTTTTTTAAGCAACGGTTGACTGTTATAGTATAATGATTTTACTTTCAATCGAGAAATACAGTAAAGAAAGAAATTATTTAATATATTTAAATAATAATAAAATAATGAGATGAAATTGGGCGGGAAATGGAATAAAGGAAAATGAAGGTTGGGTTGAAGTCCAAGGAAGATGCATCGATGCCCACGTAACGTAACGTACGACTAGTCCACGTCAGCCATGGCTTGATTCACGGGATTTCTGTGACTACGCAGAAATTAGCTGCAATGAATGCAGGTACCACACCTTCCTTTTTCTATTCAATTCTTTTTTATTTTTAAAACCATTACACGTAACTGTCACCTCTTTAATCTCATCACTAGTAACATCCCATTTAAATATATTTAAATATTAGATTTTCAAAATATAATTTTATTCTACTCATAACTATCATATCATTCAAACAATAACGTATCTCATCCAAAAATATAAACCTATTTTCAGTTTACCATATTATTATAATAAATTAATAACTCTTACAGATAATTTAAGTGGTAATGATGCCGTTTTCTAGACTTCAAATACTCAAAAAATATACATTTAGGATAAAATATTTTTTTAATAAATAAACTCTTAATATATATGGGTTTCGTTTTGTAAAATCGTTTAAGTCAAAATTTCAAACTTTATTGTTGTGTAAACTCTCACTCACTGAAAGTCAACAGAATGCGTGTTCATATAGATTCTCTATTTTTATACATATTTTATATCTTTATTTACTTTTAATTATATTTTAAAATTAAAAATTAAAATAAATTATACAAATAATTAAAGTATGTATGCGTGTTTTTATAATATATATAAACTAACCGAGTATCTCATTCCTATCAGTAACTAATAAGAATAATTAAATATGTATTACTTATTCGTAGAATAAAAACTGGGAAATCTTGACCTTTTTCCTTTTACAAAATATGTTAAATATTTATTTTCCATAATAAAAATGTTATTTGCTTGTATTTCTTTACCTGATGTTTTATGGAACAAAGTTAAGAGATATTATTAAAAGTTGTAAAATCATTTATTGTACATGCGAATTTTCGTTGAAATTAAAAGAATTACAATTTTTTTACTGTATAATAAAACGTTAAATAATAATTCATTTAGAGATAAAAAACAATTCATTATTATGTTTATTAAGTTAGATATTATATTATGAACTAAAAATTATAATGCATAAAATAATCTCAATTATTAATAAAAAACTTGTGATTAATATAGAAGAATAAGATTCTAAATTAGTCTTTATAATTAACTATCAAAAGTTTAAATATTTATTATCATTGGTCTCTATTATTAATTACACACAACAATACTTTTTAGTTAATTAAATAGTGTCTAATTTAGGATTAAGTGTGTTTAATTTCTAAATTAATTGTTATTTAAAAATATTTTTGTATATGTGAATTTCTTTTATACATATAACAATGTAACTAATAAGTCCTATATGGAAAAGCTATATCAATTTTTTATTATGACTTTATTTGGAATATAATCAATAATCTAATAAACATGAATACTGAAAGTGATCAATATCATATACATTTATATTCATCGTGTACGACTCTAAATGGTTTTTATAATTTATTAATTCTACAAATCTGATTTTTTTTCTTCTCTTTAATAGGGGCTGAGTTATAATTTTATTTACTTAGCAAAATTTATTAATTTGGAAATTGAACGAGTTTAGTCATAGCACATCATAATATTATTGGGCAAAATTCAATTTAGTAATATGTAAAAGTTTTATTCAATGGACAGACATGTTAATGTTAGTTCTTAGACAAGTAGGTCACTTGTAAAGCAACACAATCGGCGGATGAACGAATTTAGATACAAAATTTAATTTGTTAAGCAAACATAATTGATGTTTTAGCATATTATATGGACGACGAGATATAAATTTTGAAATGAGTTTTTACGAGACAATTTATGTAGACGACTCGAGATATAAATTTTGAAATGTATAATTTAAATCACATTAGTTTGATTATCAACTTTGTGAATTAAATCGTTTATTCGAATCGAAGTCGGTTTTTTTTTTCCGACATCGTAAATAAGTGTATACTTACAAGTTTATAGGTATGTGTGTGAGATCTATGATAAATAATTTTAAACTAAAAAATAGTCATATAAATTCATAGGACATTTTGTGTTTAAGCTATTTTTTCTTTTGAACTCTTTCACACATCACCTTCTCACAAACTCTCGCACGACGCATCCTTATTTCTAATCTAGTCTCTCGTGTTTGTTAATAATGTATTTGTCGTCGTCGTCTAATGTCATTGTTTAGGTTGTTGTCACTTTGCGTTTGCTATTTGCTGTCACCATGAGCATGTGTTCACCCTCTACATTTTTTGTTGTGTCAATTCTAAGTTAAGATATACTTTTAAAACCAATGTTAGTGTTATGAGTTAGAACTCAGTGAGGACATGCACTAGTTCCCTTCTTAGCAAATACCTTTAGTTACTTTTTAATTTATAAACATGGTATTTATTTATAACATTTTTCAAGCTTGTAATGAAAAACCAATATAATTAGAACGTAATGCACAAGAATGATCCTAATTTTTTTTAGCATCATCAATTATAAGTATAAATAAAATTGTTTTAAGAATAGGTTAGATATATCGGATAAGAATACGAGATAGATATTAATGGCAATGATAATAAAGTTAGATGTCATTATTGTTCAAAGACCATGAGTGAAAGAATGTTTATATTCAAACATCAAGTAAGGAGATTCTAAACTTCGTGATTCTATTTGTGATGAAATGAAAAATTTGATTATCAAAATAGTTGCAGAAACTCAGCATGCTCAATTAAAGAGAGTTACATTTACATTAATTTTTTGAATTAAGACTTATTTTTTTATATTTTTTTTCTTAAAGTAAACTCTTGCAAGTTTATAAATCGAGTTTATTGGACTCTCACGAGTTTAAGTAAACTCTTGAGTCTAACAACCTATATATATATATATATATATATTTTGTGATGATTATGTTGTAATATAATGTAAACATAATTATTTTAAACGATGAATTGTTATGAAATATTTAGAATTGTATATTGAATTTGAAATTAAGAATAGTTGAATTATAGGGTTAAATATGTTTTTAGTCCCTATACTTTGGAGCGATTTTGGTTTTAGTCCCTCTTTCAAACTAAGGTACAATTTAGTTCTTCAACTTTAGAAAACTCTGGTTTTAGTTATTTTTACCAAATTTTTTTAACTTTATTTACCGTTTTAAACACATTTCTCAGTTAACATTGAAGCAAAAATGTGTCAAACAATGTAAACAATCCAAATACTATAATGAACGTGCTTAAAACAACAAATAAAATTAAAAAAATTTGGTAAAAATGACTAAAACCAAAGTTCTATAAAGTTGAAGAACTAAATTGTACTTTAGTTTGAAAGATGGACTAAAACCAAAATCGCTCCAAAATACAGGACTAAAAACATATTTAACCCTTAAATTATATATCTATATCATGTCATAAAGTACCAATAACAAGAGTGGAAACAAGTATTTATGAGTTAATATAAATATTAAATTGTTTGCCATACCAAATTCACAATCGTGAGATTGAAATACCTTTTGACGTATTAAAAAAATGTAACACATTTAGATCAACAATAATATAACTATTTATATTTAAAATTTGAAAAAGCAAACTATATCAAAATTTGAATACAATCACAAGTTAATTGAGTTAAAATTTAGAAATTAAAAATATATTTAATCTTTAAAATAACTAAAACTTTTTTATTTTGACATATATTTAATGAATAATTTGAATAGAAATATTCGAAAATAAATTATATATATATATATATATATATATATATATATATATATATATGTATGTATGTATTTCCTAATGTCAAATCTACAGAAATTTTAAATGGAAACAATTTTATATGTTTAACCTACCTTAAGGTATTTTTAAATATTATATATAATCAAGTACGCATTTGAATAAATAAATAAATAAGTAATTTTTTAAACGAGTTACTTGATTATTTTGTATGCTTCATAATTAATTGTGCAAACCAAAACGTAACAATGTAATGTACCCAAACGATTTATTATGTGATCCATAATGAATTATTGGACCATGAATAATACTATTCATCATGAACATAATCCATTACAAATCTACCTTAACTAATGATGCATTTATTACACCGAAAAATTGAGCAAAATTATTTTTTCACAGTAGATTTTTGTTTTGAAAATTAAAATAAAAACAACACGCAATGAAAGTATACGATTTATATCTCTTAACATTTTTTTTTCAACAAAACAGATAAACTTTTAATTAATTTATTACTTTTTAATTATATTGAACTTAATTAAAATAACATTTGTTTTATTGATTCGGTCTCTATGGCATTAGGAAGATTAATGTAATGGAGGAAGTGAAAAAAGAGTGTGGAAGGAAAAAGAGAAAGAGGCAGAGGCTATTATTGGGGGTTGCGGCGTATTCGTGCGTGTATTAGGTTAGCATGTTCAGAAATCACGAGGTGAGCATGCGTAGTAAGTAGCATGGGACCTTTATGTTAGGAGGAGTAAGCAAAGAAGATAAAGTGATTATTGAAGTTTGGATGTCAGCGAAGTGGTAACAAAACACAGGATAAGGATGTTTTTCTGAGGTTTTTTACCATCTTACAGTGTTTCAGCTTCTTACTTGGCAGTGACAGCAGGAACCAATAAAGAGCTGTAAGTAATAATCAGTAATAATGCATAGTTATGAGTCAAATGTCACAATGATTATGTCTCTTCTTTTTCTTGTAACTAGAGTGGGCTAATTAAAGCAACAGTCAAAGATCACGCCGCATAGCCCACTTCCTGTTTAACTAATCACGCTTTCGTTAAATAACCTTCACAATAACAACATTAGCGGACCAATCACAAACAGAATGTTCTATCTCTTCCTCATCTCTTTTTCTCAATTTCAATGATTTATTAATGTCTTGTCTGGACTCAAGTAGATATTTTTATGAAATATACTAATTCTTTTTTTTTAATACATCATATATATACATCTTTAATAACTTAACATTTTCCAACTTTTCTTTTGATACACTTGATAGATAAATCTATTCCCTTTCTTTCCACTTCCATCAAAGTGTTTACAATCTTTTTAGACTTTTTTTTTTTTTTTTATGAATCGTGATTACATTCTATACATTATCTCAATATCAATTTACTATGGATCAATAATATATAATATCATATGATTATAAAATTTGTTTCCATCAAAAACCATTTCTAACATTAATCATTTTATATATAATGCATCAATTCATAACTTGTCCATTATTTTATTTGTTTGTATATCACAAACAATTTAAATAGATCTTACTTAGGATTCTCTCTTCTTCAATGAAAATTTTCCATCATAAAAAAAGACAATGATCCAAATAGCCACAAGAAAATATATTCACTACACACAAGATATTTATATGAAAATAAATTCAAATTCGCATGTTAACTTCTCATCAATTTGACGAGGTAATTGAATTTTTTTTTTAAATATTAATATGGTAGTTTGACATTACTCTATCGATTTGATTGACCAACTTGGTTAACTACAATTTTAAAATAATATAATTTAAAAAATGGTAATTTTATATTATATTTGAAAATAAAAGAATACAATTTTAAGAATGGTAATCTTATATTACATTGTCTAAATAATAACCCATTTTAACGTCCTTAAAATTAGTCTAAATTTCCTGATTTTATTTTATGACCGTCAAGTATTAATATAGCAATATATTACTTTTTGAGATCAGATTCAAACAGGTTATGGAGATGGTGTAATTTAACATATAAGTTTGAAAAAGACATATACGAGAAAAATTAATGTTGGACATGTTTTAGTTATCATGATTTGTAATTTACCTAACGAAAAGCTAGAATAATTGTGCATGTTTATAGAGCAGAGGATTCGTGCAGTTGTTTATCAATATGAAAACAAATAATTTATATGGAATACCTCTTTAAAAAATTTTAAATGCATTTTTGAAGATTTTTCTTTTCCAATCAATCTAACATATTTCAGAAGTGTTAGTTTTGCTAAAAATCCCGAGGAAAAAACTCTGAATATAAATATAATACATGGTTTCATAACCATTTATTTTCATTAGAAAGTCATTGTTTCCTTCTCAAAATGTATTTTATTAATCTCAACATTATTTTTAAAACCATGAAAATCACGTACGAAAACAATTACGATGGTTGACTAGCTAATAGACTGTTTGGTTTTTTTTGGATCGAATTTATTTGAAGATATTTCTATTTCTCTTTGTTTTGTTTTTAAAATAAATAAAACAAAAAATATATACAGTATTATTGTTTTGAAACACATACAATAACAATTTGAAGGAAAAAAATTGGGTAGGACAATGGTATAGATTAGTTTGTTTTGGCCCACTGATTTAATCGTGCCTTTGAAGAGAAGGAAGAGTTTTAATTGTAAATCTATTTGTGTCGGAAGCAAAAATTCGGATGTGTTTTTTTGTCACATGTGACAGTGTGCATTTGCTTAGCTTAAAATACGAATCTATGACGGTGGAAAATATCACAACAATAATCCAACTTAGCTACACTAAACGTAACAGGTTCGCAAATTATTCATAATAGTAACATATCAGAAAAAAAAAATTAATATTTTTTATAACGTGGTGGTATAAATATTACTTTAAAAATAAATTCAAATAAACTAATAAAACTGTAAAAAAATTATTGTAAAAAGTTGTTAATATATCACGATACTCAATCTAAGAAAGTCTCTGAATTCAAGTAAACTTTTAAATAAATGATGGTGATTTTGCACATATTTTGTAACTAAAAGATAATTAATTTTTTTTATGCAATTCAGCACCATCTTCTTATACCAATACTATCAATGCATTATTCACATTCAAGTTACTAATCACACCACAGAGGATAAATACAGTTTTTGAACTTCTCATTCATGGCAATTGTTGTCATTTAAAATTGTCATTTTTTGACTTGAAAATGACCCAACAAGAAAAAAACCAAGATAGAGTCATGCTCCCTTTAACGCATTTTTTTTTAAAGATTATTATTATTATTATTATTATTATTATTATTATTATTATTATTATTATTTTAATTTAACGTGTCTTATACTGGATATAGATTTAAGTTTACTAACTCCTTTAAATACATTTTTAAGTATTTTTTTTTATATAAAATATACTTATAGTTTTTCTAAAGACTTTATAAATTTAAATGTGCATTCGTTTCGTTGTTTTATTATTTAGTTTAGTTTTGATTCTTTACATTTTTTAATTTCAAATTGATCTTTTTATCAATTATATTACTAACAGTGTCAAAGTTGTATTACATCATTTCACAACCCAAGCAAGACTATCTTGTATTTAATCTCAATTAACTATGTTCTCTTCTTAATAGTTTTTACTAAACTTAATTTTAATGTTGAAAATATACAAAAAATAAAAGAACAAATTCAATCCTTTGAAGAACTTGTGACTTCATATCTATTAGTAATAAATACCTAACCATCAATTTCAGTAACATTTTTATTAAATATTTTACAATTAAGTATTTAATTTAACATAATCCTGGCAGTTTTCTGACATAATCTTTGTTTTTTTAAGCTTTCGAAAACGTATTATGGATTTGTTTTGTAGGGAAGGCGTAAACTGTGTAACTCGCATATAAACTTTTAACGACCTCGGGACTTATTTTCGTGGAATTGCACAACTGAGAGATTTTCGAAGCAAAAGTCTGATATGGAAAAAGAGCAGCGTGGAGGAAGATTACCGAAAGGACCTCATCGTTATAAAAATTTACAGAATTTAAAATTTGAAGTGAATGTTGGGAAAGTCCAAAATTTTCCAAAAGAAGGTAGGGACAAAAAAAAGAGAGGAATTAGGTGAGTCTAAAAATTTGAAATTTTATTTTTGAATGATGGAAAATGTGGCGCTTAATTAATTTGAAAGATTAATTTTGTTTAAGAGTAACGGAGTGGACAAATGGCAGGTGAAATGCATGCAAGGACAAATGTCCACAACCACTGCAATTCTCTCTCTTTCTTTCTTTCTTTCATTTTCATACACACCAATATTTTTATTTTCAAGTGTCTAAAAGGGACCCTGAAACCTTAATAAAAGCAACTTGTCTTCTTACATTCTATTATCCTCCAACGCATCACAACAACACAACCATCTCTTTTACTTTATCTTTTTTTTTTTTTTAATTTTTATTTTCATTCGCAGTGTGGGTCCCACTCTGCACACACAGCTGTGTTATTATTAAATCTTCCTCCACCAGCAACTTCAGCTTCCTCGTTCCCCTTCATTACCCTCGTAACTCGTAACGGCTTCATACCACTTTTATTTACTTTTCTTCTCTCAAACCTCTTTCCTTCTTCACTCCTTCACTCCTTCACTTTCACCCATGGATGAAGCTGACTTTGACGCCGCGTTTCCCTTCCCCTCCGAGTTTCCTTACGAGTTTCACTCGCCTGGGGTAGAACCGGTTGAGTCCGGTTCCACTGGGACCGAGAGCAGCGACGAGGAGGACTTCTTTGCTGGCTTGACTCGCCGCCTCGGTCATGCATCGATTCATGACACCAGGAAGGAACAGATGCTCACTGTTCCAATCTGCAACGCTGAAAAAACTGAGGTAACGATGACCGTCACGGATCCTTTTGTTTTTTTTGCTTGTTTTTTCTTTTCGGGTAAGCTTACGCTGTTTTTCTGGGGTTTTTGCAGAGTCAGAAACTGATGGCTCGGGGTTTGGCTGGCTCGCCTCAGTCTATACTCAGTGGAATCGGAAGCTGGTCCGGTCGGAGTGGCGGTTCCGGCGACGGGAGTCCCAACGGGTCTTCTCGTGTTCCTTCGCCAACGACGACGCCGTTTAAGCCTACAAATGATGCGTGGGATGTACTGTACGCGGCCGCAGGGCAAGTTGCGAGGTTGAGGATGAACGACGAAGTCTCTTCGAAGTTTGAGTTTCAGAACGGGGGTGTTTTTGGGGGTGTTTCTCCGCCAGTAGTCGCGGAGAATGCGTTTTTCGTGAACCATGGCGGTCCTCCGGTGAGTTATTTAGAAACGTGTCCAAGGTGTTTGTAAAAATGCGTTAAAGAAGTTGCATGTTGGAATCGGGTGTTTACATTATTTTCCCCTTGTGTAGGCTCGGTACCCGCAGGTGAGACCGGAGCAGATGCTGAAGCAGCAGTGTGGTTCGGTTTGGGGAAGGCAAGAGAAGGTTGCTTGGGTGACCCAGCAGCACCAGCCACAAGTTCAGAACAGAGTACGTGACTTGCGTGATTTTGGGTATGACTATGAAGCCATGAACTGCATACGCACCTTGCCCCATTCTGCATGGCGCCGTCCTCTTCAAGCGAAGCCCCAGAATCAGCAGGTTTCGCATTTCGGATCAGGGTCACGACCCGGTTTGCAAGCTGGATCTGGCGTTGTTAACAAAAAGGGTTGCGCTGGAACAGGGGTTTTCCTGCCACGTCAGTACGGGGCACCTCCACCGGAATCTCGCAAGAAAACAAGTAAATTACTGAATCCCCTTATTAAGCTCCGTTTCTGCTTATTTAGCGGTTATCTGATTTTTGTTTTTGTTTTGAAACAGGTTGTGCTGCTCCAGTTCTGGTCCCAGCTAAGGTTATCCATGCTTTGAACCTCAACATTGATGACATCAATGCCGCTAGCCAACAACGCATCTCTAGTGCATTCGGGCCGGACTATGGTAAGTGGGTCTTCTATTTAAACATTTTTGGATTAAACTTGAGTTCTTCCCCTGCTAACATGATTGAGTTTGGGGTTCTTGTAGATGCTTTGTTAGCAAGGAGAAATGCTCTTATCCTTCAACAGAAGTTCAGCATGCGGCGAGAGGAAGCTGCCAACCATGAACTTCGCTTGCCTCAAGAATGGACGTACTGACTACTTTGATGATAGTTGAAACAAAGATTCAATTTCCATAAGTTAAATTCGGCGAAGAAAGCAATCTAGTGAAAAAATCGTAGGGAAGTTGTTTATTAGTTTAAATTTTATAATATAAAGATGATATTCAAGAATGTGTTTTGGGTAGTTTAGTGGCAATAAACATCCGGTTTTTGTGAGAGATGCAGCTTTTGGGATCTGTTAGTTGAAGAAACAGTGAAAGATAGCAGTTTAGGGGAAGGGTTTTATCTCTGATTAAGAATATATTTATTATTTTGTAATAAGTGGGGTTGGTTTTCTTCCATGTTAAATTAATGTTGTGGAAGAAGGGTTAGAGCTTGCTGTGTTAGAAGGGGGTTAAAGTCTAGCTGGCAGAAAAAGTGTTGGAAGATTGCCCATAACTCTTTGTAAAAGCTCTTACTCCTTATAGAATAGTATGTAATAAGTTATACTATATGTAGTAAAGGCAACTGTTGTGTAATTCCATTATCCTCCATATCTCCATCATCCTCCTGTTGAGAGTTTACATTTTTAGCTTTTCTTGATTTCTTATGGAATATGTGCTGCCACTGCCCATGAGTTCATCAATATGTTTGACTGATATTAATTTTTGAGTAATGCTAATGCCAGTAGTTATTTTCTTTTAAAAGTAAAGTTGTGAAAAAGCAAATATAAATAAATGAACTAAAAACGGTACTAGACTGGTTAATGATACTGTGGGAAATATTGAAAGAAGATATTTTCCCTGGAATGTAGATTTGAAAGGTCATTATCAAGTAAATGGAGGGAAGAGCAGAAGGAAAGTAAGAAGAAAGTGTAGACATTGGGACAGGGGATGCTGGTTGAAGATGGAGGGTACCTCTGATGGGTCCCTCTCTGAATCCAGTGTTAGGGCCCTCTGTCTCGGTTACTACCCTCTTCATATGCATTCCCGCTCTTTTTATTTATTTAATTATTATTGTTTTTATCCAAACACCATCTAAAGAGTTGTCATTTTGAAATTCGTGATTTGATTTGGACTTGCTCTTCTGATTTTGACCTGGTCAAACTTCACAATATTTTATTCTTCTCCTTTTAAAATTTTGAAGTTAATAATTATTTCTATAGTCTTTATTTAATGTTATTTTATATTTTTTAGTAAGACGATTTAAAATACTAATATGCTCACTTTACTAACTGTCATACTTGGGCGTTTAGTGTTACCTAGCACAATTTTAATGATTATTTTATTAACCTAGATCCGTTGATCATAATTATTATTATTGTTTTTAATGTATGGTTATTTTAACACTTTTTCCACAACATGATCATATAAACATTATCGTTGCTTAACGGGATATAACAAAATAATCTGGCCTTGTACAGGTAATGGAATCTTGATTTTCATTAGGAAATGCGAATGTTCATGAATTTATGTTAAACTCACGTACCACGGGTAGTGCTAGATCACTACCTCCTTTACATGATTAGCTTGAGAACAGACACATCAAGATATTTTACCGAAAATGAAAATATAAACAATTTAAATTTATAAAAAAAAAAACCTACGATGAAAACGAAAGTTTTAAAACTTATTTTGATAATGAATAAAACCCGTAAACTAATCATTTGTAATAAGTGCTTTGTTTCATTAAATAAGCGTAAAATGATTATTATATTAATTTATTATGAATTAAAACAGAATTAAATATATTTTTATCCTTTAATTTTTAATATAAACTAGAATTATAGTTTATTTTTAAGATTTTGGAGCAATTTAGCTTCTTATGTTAAATATAAGTGATAAGAGTGACCTTACGAGTGTGTTTTGTAATAAAAGAAACAATTAATGAATAACAGTTAAGGATTTATGGACGGCACGTTATAGCATTAAGAGCACATCAGCTTAATAAATTAAGCAGTTAACTAGTTGTTGTACTTGCTTGTTTAAGAATCTAAAGAAGCCTTCAACAAATAATTATTTTTTTCCATCACAATTTTCTCTACATGTCTCCTTTGGTGCAGAGTGAAACGCACATCTATTTTGTTTATGTTATTTTCTTATTGCAAGTGCCCTTTTGAAATTTCATATATCATTAACATGATTATTTTACAAACAGAGACAGAAAGCAAATGAATATTTGAAATGGTAAAATAATCTCACAAAACTGACACTCATTTATATATTATAGATTGATTTTATCTCTAATCGATTATAAACTTTCGAAACGTATAATTATATTATAAGAAAAAAAAGGTGAAGAAAAGAATGATTGTGCGTGACATGATCCTACGAAAAAATGTGTAAGATTTTCTTATATTAATCGAAGTGGTTGACTGGTGGTGAAGTAGTGGAATACAGCTATAAAGTTTGTCACAGAGAATACTAACATGGCAGATGAGATGGGTGTTTGAACTCAAGCCGAGACCCAACCTCAAGGTTTGTGAGCATGTGGGGTAACACACACTAGGGTTCATCTTCACTCATTTGGTTTTTGCAACTTATGCAAGCAAACACATAAAATAAAACAACCCTCTATGTTTCAATCTAGTCTATGTCACGTGTGGCTAGCTAGATAGCTAGATCAAACCATGTAATCAAAACCCAAAATCACTCTTTTACTTACTTCGTCACTAAGTATGATAAACACCTCTAAGGAGTGAATGCGAAAGTGAATGTGAATGTGAATGGATATTTACTTTAAGATTGTAATAATAATAATAATAATAATGATAATAATGGTTTGGGAAACATAATAGGTCATTTTGGTGAATGATGGATGGGTAATATTGAAAAGGGAATAAACATAGCTGTCTTTTCAGAGAGGAGTGAGTTGGTGACAGTTCATACATAGGATGTTTTGCTTAATTGACGCTCTAAGTTGTTGTTGTTGTGTTTTAGTATATGAGAGGTTTATTGGAGTAAGAAAGGTGGTTATTGCTAGAAATGGTGGAAGTAAAAGGCAGAGATTGAGGTCGGTGGCGGTTGTTGCGTCTCATTAATTGGTTTGGTTACTTACTCACTTCTTAATCAACACCCAATAAGGATGTTAGATTTGTCGCTATGGAACAAGAAAACAAACAACAACATTTCTGTCTCCATTGAAAATTTCAATTATTGCCATTTAAGCCTATTGTTAAAGAATTTGATCTACTATGCCATGCTTTGAATTAATCAATTGAATATCATGTTGTTGTGTTTGAGTCCTTGCAGCTTGCACGCCCCATATGGGTTGAAGAGGAATAGGGCCTTCTCTTTAAAGAAAGAAAGATAAATATTGATGAAAGGTTTTGTGCGTATTCATTCACTATTATGGACTTGTCTTTGCCACCAAGATACCAAGCAAAGCCTGCAAAATAATTTAAAGTAACGTGCAAGAGGAGATGGGTTGTCAACACGTGGAGGGTCACCGAGATGCCATTGATAATATCATGTTTGATGTGATCATTATTTTGCCCCTTGCTTTTTTTTTTTTTTTTTTACTTTTTTTTTCTTCTGTCTTTTGACGAATGGGTTCCCTTCTGCCCTTGCTTGATTTCTGGCCCATATCTAGCCGTAAATCACGTTTCTTATGGGTCCACGGTCCATCTATTTTTTAACACTTTTCTTCATTCCATCTACAACCATTATAACTTACGCTTGCCTTTTGGCCTGTTAGTTAGTTTCACTTATTTATTAACATACACCCAAATCTTACTAATATTTAATTATGGCATAATGTCAATGTTAAATGTTTGTAGATTGTTGCAGAACAGAACCCATTTGGGTGAATTATCGTCACACGCTAAAAGTACCTAGGAAAATGAATATTGAGTTGGTTCATGTGTAGACGACGATCGGAACTCATAAAAGTAGTGGGTGTTGAGCGTTTGAGTAACAATACTAAGTGAGTGTACGGAGTTTGATGAAGCTAGGTACATATGCTATCCTTCAAGGCCCACACCGTGCACGTTCTTTTGAGTCTATTCATTTTGTTAATACAAAAACAATAACATCCTTTATAATTGATAATCCACTCATGATTCTTATCTCTCTCCATGGCGTGCACATAAGTCAATCATTTTGCAGCTACCAATTTGTTTGAGGCAGGGGAATTTGCCATTTGTGACCAGGTTTTCATTTTCATCGATTTTTTAAGTTATTTAATTAAAGCAGATTGGTGCCTAAAACTTTTTGTCAATGATGTAGATATGCAGATTATAGAAGCAACTATACTTTTGAATAACCAAGAGAATCAAGATGGATTAATGTTTTTGTTATATCTATGGTCTTTCTTCTTTTTCCTGCTTACTGCCGGTTTTAAAGCTAACATAATTTTAACCTTTTAATTAGAAAGAGTTAGTTCATGAATATTAATTTTAACCTTTTAATTAAAAAGAGTTAGTTCATGAATATTAAATTTGTAGATCAATATTGTTCAATAATATCAGTAGTTATTTTTTTAAATAAATAAATGGCATCAATATCATACTAGAAAACATTCAGTTCAAAGAACTAAATTATCTTTCCTTAAACATGTAAAAGATCTTTAAAACTACATTTAGAAGATTAAAAACTGTAATTTTTCAGATTTCAGGATTTAAAATAGATTGAAATTAAAGAATCAAAATTGAATTTACTTTCTATTTAGGCACGAAAAATATCTTTCAAAATTTTATTTTATTTTATCTTATCATCGATTGATTGCTTTATGAGTTGTAATTTTGATCTTTAATTCCCACTTTTTTCTGACAGATTAGTCACATTCCTAATATTTTATAGATCACATGGAGTATGCAGAAAACGGTAGATTAAATTGGATTTTTATGAAAATATTAAGTTCATGTTAAAACTGCCATAATTTTAAAAATCGGTCAATGTAAGGATTTTGACTAATAAAAGAATTATTCTATATAAATTTTTATAACAATTATTATAAATAGCTAAGTATTATAATAATAATAATAAAATACTTTGTCAACACAAAATAATGAACGATCATCTTAAAGAACTTTTGACCTGCAATTGATTGCATGCTTAATTTAAAGACTTGCAATTTTATCCAATTTCATGCTACTCGTAATACAAATATGATGATAAAGCAGCTTCTCAAAACAAGAAAAAATTCAATGGTAAAATGCATTTTGTACCCATGTGCGAATAGCATGGGCTGACATAGTTTGATTCATGCACATAAAAATTGACTTGTAATTCTCTAGATTAAACTTGGCTTCCAAACCAATCTAAGTGTGCTGGCTCTTACTTTTCTTCTTTCTTGTAGCAAAGCTGCTCGGTCCAATTTCTATTGACATTCTTTTTGTCCTGCAGAAAATAGAAAATTTAAATATATATTGTGTCAGTCTAGGAAACCAGACACTGCTAGTAACATCTACTTATAACATTCCACTATTTCATACTGAAGAAAAATACCTTGATGACAACTCTTCTGACTCCTCGCAATCCTCAACAGCAGCCCCATCTGTGACAAAAAACATCCTCTGCTCAATCATATTTATCATACTCAAAAAATTAAGAAAACATATGACAGATCAAACAAGAAAAAACTAATGGCATGGACATGTCCTCATGTCCAATGGTGTCAAACTCTGACTATAATAAAAAGTTGAAGGATAAAAAATGGTGTAAAAGATTAGTAACTCATGATGCAAAAAAATCAACAAGATCCTAAAACTTCAAAATTATATTTATATAAATGCATATGCATAAAAAGTAACATATATAAGGAAAACTAATAGCTCATATTTGTCATAAATAACTAAAAACATAATAGAATGCTTCTTCATGTAACATAGGATTATAAACCCAAACAAGTCAACACACTCCAAACACCTAATTCTGCTATTATGCAAGAACCCAAAACCTGATTAGGAACATAATTAGAAACTTCTTCCTGAAGCTCTCTTGGTAAAGTGGACTCCACTGAATAATTTCCCACTGCTAACTTCAACTGAGAATGTTGAAGCTCAACAAGTTTATGGGCCAAAAGAGCCACTGGTCCACAAGGTAAATGAGACACCAAATGTTTGCAGGTGTAATGTGCACAAAATAAGAAAGGGAAAATCTCAAGCTGAGGTGGCTGAGTTAGTGGAGAAATTGTTATAAAACAGAGTTGGCATGAGCAGTGAGGAGGATGTTAGCGGTGGGAGAATATTTTTATTATTTAGTCTCATGAGACAGGGAAGTGGGGGGGTGATGAACTGATTTTCTGTTAAAAAAACTTATGCTCCTCGTTTTGTAGTTTCCTTTCTAATGCAAATAACACAATTTTGCTTCCCTTTTATCATTATAATATTGGTCTCTAACAGAGAAACAAGAAAAACTGGGTACTTCTTTGACAAAAAATCCTGTTGTATATGAATTTTTATGTGAATAAAACGGTCATCATGAGTGTGATTGCATCCTCTAAGTCTGTCCATAACCACCAGAGTTGCATGAAAACCTTTAAATCTAGGAAAAGTTGCCATGAAATCCATGTTAATGTCTCCCCATGGGGCATTGGAAATGGGCAGGGGATGAAGGTGGCCTGTGAAAATACTTCATATTTACTTCGTTGACAAATAGGACAGGTTGCAACCTACTCTGCTATTGTTCTTTTCCTATCAATCCAATACAAAGATTGAGCTAACTTGGTATATGTGTGAAAAATCCCTTACCGCCCTCCTGGATAAGGCTGTGCCAAGACCTGTTTACCCTTGTAATATAACCTAAATCTTCCAAAATTTTGCCCAAGACTGGATCTTCTTGTACCTTCTCATCAATCAAATTCACATTTTGCCAAAGTGGTTGGTTGGACAACACTTGGAATTCCTGCTTCTTATTTTCTGGATAAAGCATTTCCCCCTTTGTTTGCAGCCCCTAGTTTATATACAATATCAAAATCATATCCGAGCAACTTAGCCAACCATGTTAGTTCTAACCAGCAAACCTTTGCTCCAGCAGAAATCTCAAGCCTTTCTGGTCAGTGTACACTGAATTTTTCCCCAAAAGATAAGGCCTCCAAAATGTTGAATAGCCAGCACTGAAGAAATCACGCTCAACACAAACTGTTGAACAAAATTTGATATTGCTAAAGTCGGAGTTGTATTGACAGCAACTTGCAATTGTTCAAATGCTGCAGTACTATGTTGAGACCATTAGAGATCCCTTTTATTAGCAAATGAGTGAAAATTCTTGCTATTTTTCCACAATTGCTAATGAACCTCCCATAGTAACATGTTAGCCCCAGAAATCTTCTTAAAGACTTAACACACTCAGGAATAGGCAGTTGTAGAATTGCTTTATTTTCTATGGATCCATGGCTACTACCTCCCTGCACAGAAATCACATACCCTTTCTAACTCTGTCTGAGTAAACTCACTTCATATTTGCATAGAATCTGCGTTGTTGCAACATACTGGGAACCTTTCTCAAATGCACCAACTGTTCTTTCCATGATTAACTATGTATTAGTATATTATAAATAAAAAAACTAAGACAAACCTTCTGAGGTAGGGCTATTAAATTACATTTATAGCACATTGGAATACAGTTGGGGTATAGGTCAGCTCAATAGGCACGACTAGAGAGATTAATAATGTCTTTCTAAGGAATGTTGGCCTGTCCATATCAATCTTGTGAGATCCAGCTTTTGAATCCAACTTAAAAAAAAATTGGGCCAAATGTAACTCATCTAGCAGTTCCTCAATGACTGGACTAGGGGGGATTTGTTAGCTATAGTGGCCTTATTTAAAGCCCTCAACACAACCTTCAACTTCCATTCTTTTTCGTCACTGGCAAGACAGGACTACAATAACGACTGTTGCTGGGCCTAATAATTCCTGAATTCAGCGTATCTTTCTCTAGCTTCTCAATTTCATTCTTTTGAAGGTGTGGGTACCTATAGGGCACACTTAGAGGATTTATCCCATATTTTATGGGAATTCTGTGATCCACTGCCCTGTTTGGTGGCAGTCCTTATGGTTCAGCAAAAACGGCAGAGAATTCCTCAATAATGTTCTGTAACTCTCTTCCTTCCCAGCCTCCGGCAGATTATTTTGTGTTTCCTTCAAGAACCAGGTTTCCCTGGTTTCTATCCCCCAATTATTGATACTGCCTCTATCTCTGTCCCTTTCATCAGAGCTTGTGAGCTTTTTCACAACTGGGGATCACCACTAATTTCCACAACCTGACCTTGTTCAGCAAATTTCGTTGTCAAAGTCCACCAATTTACTTTTACATCTGTTAGAGTGGCTGACCATGACACACCCAAAATAAAAATCCACCCTCTGTTCAAATATGAAAAAGTCCTCAATATGAGCATACTCACCAAACAGAACCTAAGTATTTTGTAGAGTACTTGTGTTTGTTTTTTATGCCCATCTCCTAATTTTAATCTACCATATCCTAATTTTACTCTAAATGGTGGAGTTTGTTACACCTGTAAACCCAAACTGTTCACCAACTTTGAAGAAAAAAAGTTGTGGCTAGCTCCACTATCTATCATCACCAAAACTGGTTGCTACCATAAGTTTTAAATCCAGCAGATCAAACCAATTGTTAGGATTCTCAGGATGAAGATAAGAAAAACTACAGAAAAAGGTTCACTCTTGAATTTATTCCTGAACCAAAAGAAGCAAAACAGATTACACAAGGGAATTGTATCCTTTCACACTAGATAACTCAGACACCACAAACTAATATTTCCAAGATGATCCGACTAAAACAAACAGAAGTCTATTTATAAACATTTTACAAAAAAAAAAGGTGAACAACTATAACTGTCATACAACCCCTACAAACAAAGGTTATTTCATACTCTTAAACTGCTTCCTATGATAACCTCGTCAAACCTTCTCCTCAACTGGAACACTGTCTTGTCTAAGAACACATCTATTGGCTATGCAAACCCAAGCATTGACAGAGGACAAGAGCATCTTCATTTTGTCATGGTAAAGTGGATCGACCATTACAAGAATCTAGCACTAAAACTCACAAGAAATCCATACAACATGCCATCCCTCTGCATTTTAGCATGTGAACCCCAACCCGTCCTCAAAACTGGTAGCATTGAAAGAATTGGTGAGGTTATTCAGTTTTGACAACACTGTTCAAACCATTACTTAGGCATTCTCTTCGGTGTGAAGTCAAGTTATAAATCAGCCAAGTGCTTGTTTCGGAATCACTCAGAATCAGTAACTCATGACACACATTACAATTTAAAATCTATGATCCGGCTATCCCAATTAAGTTCAGCAGATGGAAATTAACTCAGTAAAAAATCAATTCTCCCAACTTTGAAACAAAAATACTCTGTTATTGACAGTCTAAGTTAATTTGACAATAAATGTTGAATGGCATGATGGGTATACATACCGATTACATTCCCATCTTCAATTTCCTGCACTGAATCGGACTCAGACTCAGAACCCCATCGATCTCCCCCATCATCTTGGTCCCACCGATCACCAACAGGAGGCATCCAGAAGTCTTCCTCTTCTGCGTCACTATCCTCAACGGAAGACTCCCTAACTCCTGATCTTATTTCTTCAACTGTCGTGTCCTTATTCTTTTTCTTCTTCATCATTCTATCCTTTTCTCCAGCATTTGCACTTTTTGACTCCAGTAAGCTCTCCTCATCAATTCCTTTATTCTTCTTCTTCTTTTTCTTCTTCTTTTTATCCTTTCCTCCACCGTCTGCACTTTTTGACTCCTCTAATCTATCTTCAACTTCCATTCCTTGGCAAGATAACTTCTCTTCTTCCTCTCGCTCTGTTTATAAAAAAAGATGTATCAGTAAACAAAGCTCCCAATATCTATACTCAATCACAGATCACATAATCTGCAAATACTAGCAGGAAAACATAGTCTCGCTCAAATATTGAAGCGCTGACATCATTCTTAATCCAATATTGAGTAAATAAAAGACATAACATCACTGACCTAATTTATTGAGAAATCTTTTGCCACTCATATGCTTCCAGATATGTTCTTCAGACTTATTTACGTTGTCCCCAGTCAGCTTACATATCAACTTTGAACTGAAAAAGAGGAACAAAAACAACTACGTCAGTAACATACTCCACAGACACAGAAAATGGGGACAGAAAAATATGTAACCCTTGAAAGTTGTCATATTTTCATGTCCAGACTGTGTTGTTACTTCATACAAACAGACTCCACACAAACTCCGTCGAAAATTCACAATTTTTAAAACAACATTTGATTACAAACATATGTTGAAAACTTTAAGAGCTTTTTCAGCAAGGTTTCGAGATTATTCTGTTAAACCTAATCGAACAAAGTAAAATTGGTATGACAAACACACGTGAAGGCCTGAAGACAGGGAGGAACAAAAATCAGGAAAAGAAAAAGTGGGAAAGAAAAGGAGAAAGGGAATTTGTAGTTCACCGAGAGAGAGGGTCTTGCTTGAACATGTTGAGAGGGGCTTTGCGATTGGACAAGGCGAAATCGATGAGACCCAAACGACATTTTTTGCTGTTAGAGTAGGACGCTATGTCCTTAGAAAGGACCTCGTGGCCAGTTTCAACGCACCTGAAACGGCCGTTTCCCAACTCTGTGAAAGTGGGCGAGCCAAGCAAGTTGGTTCCTTCCTTCTTTCCATTGTCTTCTGTGGTTGCCATTACCGAACTCTGTGTTGTCGTGTTAACAGAGAGGGTTTTAGCTTGAAAAATTGTAAGACCTAATTGCACTTTAGACCTTTGATTTATCAATATCATTATATACAATGTCTTTTGTATAGATATATTTTTCTACTTCTATCTCTTTTTTAAGTTATCATTTTTTATTTATTTTATCTTTTAAGTATTTTTTAAATTTAATCATTTTTATTTAACTATTTTTTAATTCAATTATTTTTTAAGTTAAATAATTATTTATTATAAATAAGTTATCTAAAAAATAAAAAAAAAATTAAGTTTTTATTAAAAAATATTTATATTTACTTTTATAATTATAAATTTATTATTATTAATAAAAATATACACATGTGAATATGTTTCCTTATTATAATTTTCTAAGTAGCAGGTAACTTTCAATCTTTTCATCATTTGAACATATAATAATAATAATTAAATATTAAAAATTGGTAGTTATAATTATTGTCTAACGATTAAAAGATTAAAAGATGAGGAATATAAATTCCCAAACTTTGTCTATTCTTTTTATAATAATAAATAAAATATAATTAAAAGTTATTTATTATATTAAAATTAATTACAAATATATATATATATATATATATATATATATTTTCTGCTGAAATTATAAAAAAAAATTATATATATTAAAAGTAATTGTAATTCATTTTATTCACTTTTATAATGTCATAATTGTATAAGAGTAATAGGATGATTTAATTTCTATCACAATAAAAAAGGAAACTATAGTAACATTTATATGGAAATAGTTATAAAAATATATACTTTTTAATTAAAAAATTATGATTATAATTTAGAACAAACAATAATTTAAAATTTTATCATAATTTTTTATATGATGAAAACAAAAAGTTCGTCAATAAATATAAAAATACAAAGGGTAAAATGAGTTAAAAAGTGTACAATAAAACAAAAGTTGCAAAATTGAGTCCCATTATCATTGGTTAATATTAAAATCAAAAGGGAAATGAGTAGCTTTTTGGTTGTGTATCCAGAGCAAGAAACTACAGAAAAAAAAAAAAAAAAAAGAGACAATATATGTTATTGTTTATAACAAGTTTTAAAATGAAATCCTAAATTTAATCCATATCTTCGATTTCAATTTTCATTCATTCTTTTTGCAACAAATAAATAAGGTGATAAAATCAGGAATATAAGATTAACGAATCTAATTGATCTCATTCAAGATGTCTTAGTTAGAATCTTAATTTTTCAAATATTTTATTTTTATTCATGAATTAATAAAGTTTAATTTTTAGCAATCTCTTTTTAAGAATTGTGCTGATAGAATAAGGTTGACCATCTCCATTATGAAGGGCCTTTCTTCATGCACCTCACATTTTTTTTCACTTTCGAATTTTACTTAAAAAACAGTTTTCGAATTTCTTGAATTTTGAAATGTGATTATGGAGTTTCTAAAATTTCAAAATTTGGTTCTGAATTTTCTTAAATTTCAAAATTGGATTTGGAGTTTTTTAGGATTTTGAAATTTGATTTTAGATTTTTTAAATACGGAATTTGAAATCCAATTTTAGATTTTTTTGAAATTCAAAATTCAATTATAAATTTTATTGTTGATAATGAAAATGAGAAGAAGAACGAAAGAAAGTAAAAGAATGAGATGAAAATGGAAAGAAGGAAGTAAGATGAGACACAAATGGAGCGAATGACAACACTGAAGGATCAAAGGGTTTTAAACCTTACTCAAAGTCAAAACCTAAAAGCTAATAGGAATAATTTTAAGAATGTAAAAACGTTCGATTGTGTAGGAAGACAAATTTGGGGTGCAGGAAGAATTCCACTCCTTGATTTTCGGCATGTCCAAAAGATATTTTGGGCCAGAGGCCAGTCCAATCCAGGGAATTTAATGTTTTCATCAACTGGAGATTCCTTTTTGAATGGAAAAATAAAACTTTTGACTTCTAAACAAAATTACTCACCTGACAATTCTCTTTAATAATATAATAATGTATATTGGAATTTTAAATTAAAAATTAAAATAAATATAATTCAAATATTATTATTTAAAATTACAATATGTGTTTTTTTTTTTTTTATCTTTAACAGTATCAAAATATTACCACTCTTTTTTAAATGATGCATACTCATTTCTTGCGATTTGACATGAACATGTACAATTAACAACAAATCAAACACACCGACAAAGAAAAAAGAAAAAAGTTTATAGTTAATATTTATTTCCTCAACTTTTTAATTTCACAATTCTCCCCTTTAACCTTTTTCGTACATTTGTTTCTCACTATTTTAGCTGTTTATTTGATCTACGCATTTTATGTAACAAAAGTATAAAATATGATCACATTATTCTTTACAAAGCATTACTTTTCAATAAATTCACGAAACTATAATAAATAAATCACATTATTTTAAAAATAAAAGCTAACATATTTTTAGAAACTAAAACTTTACATAATGTTATATTTTTTAATGAGTTTCCAAAATCAGGATACGCATTTATTAAATAAGATACGAGATTTGCTAAATTCCATAGTATTCAACTGAAAAAAAAAGTGTTAAAAGAAGGTGTTGATAATAATTTGAAATGCATAATAATCCATAGTTAAATAGAATTAGAAGATTTTTAAGAGTTATTTTAAATTGTTTAGAAATTAGCAAAAATGGTTTGTAATAGAAAGATGTAGAAGGTTATAGAAAACACCACGTGTTTCATCAGTCGCAATCTGAATAGAAAATTCTGGAAAACGTGAGCACTTCTGTTGAAACTTATATATATAGGTTTCGCTTTTCATTCTCAGCGTCAGAAACAGTTGATTTGAAGAAATTATCCTCTCGTAATTCCTCTCAGCAACAGAGTTTCATTTCATCAAAACCAGAAGAGATAAAGCTATCGAGAACGATGTCTCTGATCCCTAGCTTCTTCGGTGGTAAACGAAGCAACGTCTTCGACCCTTTCTCTCTGGATATATGGGACCCTTTTGAGGGGTTTCCCCTTTCAGCTACTCTCGCCAACCTCACTTCCTCCGGTGGTGAAAGCAGCGCCATAGCCAACACTCGCGTGGACTGGAAGGAGACGCCGCAGGCTCACGTGTTCAACGTGGACCTTCCCGGATTGAAGAAGGAGGAAGTGAAGGTGGAAGTGGAAGATGGGAAGGTGCTGCAGATTAGTGGAGAGAGAAGCAGAGAGAAGGAAGAGAAAGATGATAGATGGCACCGCGTTGAACGAAGCACTGGGAAATTCATGAGGAGGTTCTGGCTTCCCGAGAATGCTAAAGTAGATCAGGTAAAGGCTGCTATGGAGAATGGGGTGCTCACTGTTACTGTGCCTAAAGAGGAAGAGAACAAACCTCAGATGAAGTCAATTCAAATTTCTGGTTAATTAGGTCTTATGGTTCAGGTCTCAGCCATTTCCACTTTCCAAAATTGTCTTCTGTTGTTTCGTGTGTTTCTGTGTTGTTTATATTTGTGTCATGTTCTGTAAAGTGGTTATGGGAAGTTTGAGTGTTGTAGTTAACTTGTAAAGGCTTTTGTAGAATAAATAAACAGTTATAATCTTAACGAGCAGAAAGTTCATATTTACTCTGTCGCTCGACCATGTCTCTTGTTCTTTTTTTTTTTGCTTCGGAATTTTTGATGCTTGTTGTAAGATTTGATTGGTGGAGGAAGGCTGATAATTAATTTGATTTAGTTGATGGGAGATTTTTCTAAACCTTCATTCTTGAAAGTGATGAGTGCAAGTGTCTTAAACAAGTAGGTGGTCCAATTTTGATATTTTCATGAGTGAGCAGCAGTTTTAGCATCTTTCAATTATTTTGATTTAAAATTTGTTTTTTTTCCTGATTATTATGTCTAAATCAAACCATCTATATAAATAAAGAATTTAGGACCACAATTTTTACACGTGTTACAATTACATAATTTAAAAAAATAGAAAAAAAATAACTGAAAGAGAAAATAACGAGGTAGTCGCGACATATTTTTTCATTCTTGTATGCTCGAAATATTGTTTAGTAATAAAATATAATATATTTGATTAAGTACCATGTGGTTGGTAAAGGTTCTTATACATGTGTCTGTGACGTGAGAAAATTGTTTGTTAGATTTAAAATGTAAAATTATAAAATCTATAAAAAAGAATAAGTTAAATAAAAATAAAAATTATGATATGAACGAAATTAAGCTGGTGCAGTGATACCGTTGGGTGTTGCTTTGCGCGTGACACGGTGGACTCTATTTGAATTCTGATGGTGGGTTTTTTTTTTTTTTTTCGTATTTATATGCTTTATTTAATTTTGGATGCCTTAAGTTAAAATAGAATAAGAACGTTTCGAGAAATAAGAAAGAAAATCAGAGAAACAAGAAAGAAAACCAAAAACTAGAGGGAATGAAACCCACTCAACCTCATTCTTTCTCTTATTCACTTCATTATAAATAATTAATTATGGAATAATTGAAATTTATTATTATTAGGTTGGGCATAGTTTTCACTTAAAAACTCTAAAGTGCAGTTTATTTATACTTTTTTGTACTTAAAAAACTTGAACTATGTTTACTAAAAGCTAATTATACTATTCAAAAATTTAGTTTAAAAATAATGAACTTATTCTATTTTTAGTATAGTTAATTGTTAATTGTGGTTTATGCTTTCTTATCATTTGTTTTTTCAATCACAATTTTCTATCGGCTTCACTATATCATATTACATTCTTCTTTCAATCACTATTGTTGAAGTCAAATGTTCGTTGAAGTCAAATGTTCGTTATCGTCGAATTTTTTTTCACACTGTATCGTTATTGAACTGTTGAATGCTCTACCATCATCGTTAAAGGTTCTGATCCTTTATTTGAAAAGAGAATAAAGGCATATTGCTCTGCAATCTAGAATGTTTTTTCCTTTTTCTTTCAAAAGTGATAAATAAAATTAGAAAGCGATGCACTTTGGTGTTTTTGTCTTGAGGGTGTATTCATCTTGGATGATCCTAGTGGTGGTAACAATTGACTTTATTTGAGAGTTTGTGAGAGTTTTAATTGTTTAAGAAGATTTTATTTATTTGCTTTTTTTTTGGATAAAGGTAGATTTTCTACCCTATAAAATTCCAAATTGATTGGTAAAGATTGATAAGCTTAGGGAGGCTGATTCCATTGCTGAGCCTTCGGTGCTTGATGTGGGTCACAACCTTGTGGTGCCACTTCCATGCACATGTTTCAATGGAAGTGATAATTCTTTGCCTTCAATTTACCTCTCCTATGTGGTAAAGCCAATAAATACTTTGTAGTACAAGTGACGACATGTATGAAAATGTCTTTTTTCGTTTATGTTTTCATGCATAATTACAAAGTGATTATAATATTTTAACTTGCTTTTATGTGGATTATTTCTTCACTAACTTATGAGTATTATACCTTATATGTTAGTTGAGAAGATTCTGTTTGTGATTATATTGCGACTGCGAAGCTTTTAAATTGTATAAAACAAGTTCAAATAAATATTATAGGAGAAAAGTTTCTTAATTGTTGCATTGACTTTGTTTAAAAACAATGAAGTCACATTAGTACAATGCTTTTTTTCTCTAATTTTCTTGTATTTGTAGACATTTTCATTTTTGAAGTGATATTTAGAAGTATTATAATTAATTGAAATTTTTGAAAGTTGAATGAATAATGAAGGTAGGAGTGTTTGTTGAGAGTTATCCACTAGTGGAGAAAGGATTTTAGACGTCTGTTATTTTAGGCTTTTAACGTCTGATCTTTGTCCTACGTCTATATGGGTGACGTTAATGAGATGTCGGACCCTTTAGGTCAGACGTCTCTATAGACGTCGGACCTATATAGGTCAGACGTTTATATACATGTCCGATTCATACAGGTTAGACGTCTTTGAGGTTGCTCCTGACTAATGGTGATTCGAGTTTACAATTTTATATTTTAGTTGAAGAGAATTTATTGTATATTTTTTTTATTGGATGATTTTAAAAATGTAGTGGAGGGAATTGGAAATTACAAAACGCAATAAATCGCAGCCAAAGAACGCCGCCCAAAGACACGAGAATAAGTGCACCAAAACCCAACGAAAACGCATTTTAATCAATTCAAACGAAAGATAATGCATCAAAGAATGATGTAATCGGAGTAAAACTAATTTAAAATGGTGCAAAAGTGAAAAAATTACCTGAGAAGCGTAACCCGTAGAGAGAATAACACATGTATATCAAAATGTTGTCAATGTCAAGACAACATATCTTTTTTCTTAAAATAACTCTAGGATTTTTTAACTGAGTTTATTTTTTCAATGAGTTTGAAGCCAGCTTGGACCTACTAGTGTCAAATTCCAACTTCCTTCAATTGTCTACAATTGTTCAGACATCTCAGTTTACCAGCTTTTGCTTTATCTTATTCTGACGATGCAAGTTCTATTTTTCTCCCCTTCTTACCCATTCAGTGGTGATCAAACTGTTTTTTAATTTCTGATTTAATACGTTAGATGCCATTTTAATACATCTAAAAAAGTGAACTTCAACATAAATATCTATTTTAAAGAGTATTGATATCCATATTAGCTATAATCGGTTAATAATTATTTGCTAAAACTGACTCCATGTTTGTGTTATTCTTATATCAAATTATGATTAGTATATGTTAAAACACCTTTTGTATATTTAGAAAGAAAAAACATTTTTATTAAGAATAAGATCGATAACTTTTGTATTGCGCTGCATATGCAGGAATCGTAAAATTTCACAGTGTGAAACAAGTTTCTGAAGCTATAGTAGTGAACACAAACACTGCTATATCATTTCAGTAGTATCTTAAACTCAATTCAAGCACATACATTTTATTCATCTCTGTCAGACTGAGACAGAGATAAAGAGAAAAAAAAAAAAAGACATACAGAAAAGACACAACATCATCGTTTGATTCCGAGCACATAGGTAACATTCGGGAGCCTAGCCAGTGATCTGAACGGGTTTCACATCGGGCTTCTTCACTTCCTCCTTGGGAACAGTGACAGTGAGCACTCCGTTCTCCATAGCAGCCTTAACCTCATTGACTTTGGCGTTCTCCGGCAGGCGGAAGCGGCGGAGGAAGCTGCCGCTGCTACGTTCCACGCGGTGCCATTTGTCGTTCTTGTCCTCCTTCTCCTTCGTCCTCTGTCCGCTGATCTGAAGCACCCTTCCCTCCTCGATCTCCACCTTCACCTCTTCCTTCTTCAGCCCCGGGAGATCCGCTTTGAACACGTGCGCTTCCGGGGTCTCCTTCCAGTCGATGCGCGTGTTGGCGATCGCCGCCGTCTCGCTCGAGACCTCGGAGCGCGGAAAGGAGAGTGCGGTTTCGAATGGGTCCCACACGTCAAGGGAGAAGGGGTCGAAGACGTTGGTCCTTCGCCCTGTGCCGAAGAAACTCGGAATGAGCGACATCGTTTTGCTGAGAGTTGTGATGGATAGAACTGAGCTTGGTTATTGTTGATGAGATTTTGCTGAGTGATGAGAAAGTGGAGAAGAAGAAGCGTATTTATATGGAGTGAGGAGAGTGTTCGCGAGGTTTCATGATGGGTCAAGTGATGGCAGAAAAGAGAAGAAATGTTTAGACGGTTCTGAAGAAGATGAATGAATGAAGAAGATGCCAGCCTGGACGTAAAAAGAACCATGAAGATGTTTCGGGAACAAACAAACCATATTTTTAACATACTACTGCCACGTGTACGGCTGTATTCACATCACCTATTACCATGCATTTGCTATAGAGATAATGTTTTTCGGACTCCAATATTAAATTCTTAAGTTTCATTAAGTAATTAATATTTTTATTTAAAATTACATATTATAAATTAATAAGCCAAAATCAAGCTTGTAAAAGCATACATATGATCATGAGTATGCATAATTATTGGTTTTTAAAAGATCAACCACTTAAGATGAAAATAGAAAGATGATTAATTTTAAAATATTTTATCTACAAATTTTATAATTCATTAAATTAGCCAATTATTTTTTAAATTAATACTAAACTCACGTATTAAAAGAGATTAAAGTACCCAAAATTAATCACGTCTGTTAATTATCACATCAAACAATACTTCTAAAATTCAAATCATTCAATCAGAATCATTAAAAAGCAGATATGCGAAATTACGTGATCGACCAATGATAAATCTACGACTCTGCCTCATCCCATTTATACATTTAATTCATATTTGAGTTTGCAATCATTTATTCAAAAGATAAAGATACTTAGACAATATTTTCTTGACAACATTTGAACATCATCATACATCTCATTGTGTGATTGGTCCATGGTGATGTCATTGTGTTATTTGGACCAATCACACAATGACACATATGATGATGTTCAAATGTTATAAAAAAAATGTTGTTTATGTATCTTTACCCTTATTCAAATTATACTAAACCAATTTACTCAATTCGTATATATATATATATATAACACCATTATTACCAGTTGAAAACCATATAAAAACAAAATATGATAAGTTAGAATTCTTTTAAAAGTTTATTACATATATAAATGTCGTAAATATGTAAAGACCATATAGTCAGTCACTTTCATATACCATCCATTCAACCTGCATGCTTCAAGAAAAACAAAGAAATTACACCCTTGGATTTAGTTGCAAAGTACAAAAAGAAAGCTTTTAAGACAGTAGAGAAAGAGAGAAGAAAAAGAGATAAAGAAGAAGAAAGAAAAACTCTTATTGATAACGTAAACTCAAAAAAAATACAACTTGATATACAACCTAAGATATATATGAGACAGAAAAGATAAGAAAGACTTATGAAACTCTTACCAAAACGTTTGCTAAAACATTATAAAACAATACAACAAAACCAACATTTTAATATGTTATTTTGTGTTTTTTTAAGTCTGTTTTACAATATAATTAGATTTGATATACTTAAATTTTAAGTTGGTTGTTGAATAAACTTAAATAATAAATTTATTATTAAGAAACAAATTTAAAATTTAAGTATGTTATTGTCTAATTGACTTAAATATTCATAAATTCTAAATAAAAATGACATCGAATTTAAGTCTATCATAACCATAACATACTTAAATTTGTTATATTTTTTTTTATTTTATTTTTTTAATCATTAACGCAAAACCTGAAATATAACTTTTCGAGAACAAAATATATATTTTCAATTATTCAATTTAAGTAAATAATGAAGAATTTTAAATCAAAATAAACAATATGATGTGTAACTTAAAATTTGTAGTCTAGAGAAAGTATAACTTAAACTTTTAAGTTTAAACATAACTTAAACAAAACTTAAACAACACTTAATCAAAATCTATTCACTTTAGAGAATACAACTTGCCAATTCATGTGTTATTTCGTCAATGGTCTATTGGTGATGAATCATTGAATACCTAAAATAAACAATGTTATTATGTAGTGATATACCAAAAATCGTAGAATTCGTACACTAGTTATAAGTGATTATTGTTGTCCAATTATCATAAATTTCTACATGGATGATAACTTTGATCTAATACATCACGTAGTATTCACATTTCCATGAACTAACGTGTCTATTACACTATAATAAAAGAAAGGAAAATTCATATCATATAATAACTTGTACACAAAATAATTAATTTAAGAATTAAATAATATTTCACTGTGGGATATATAATTTGAACTTACTTTTGTCTATTATTTTGACATAAAATGTTTATGGCACCCATAACTCTAGTTAAATTGATGACACATTAATCATAATTGTTATGTACTTATTAGATGATATGAAAGTTATATCATTACTCTTATGAAAAGAATAAAATCAGACAACTAAATCATCTTCATGAATGATCACTAAGACAATATGCACTTACCCAACTTTGATCCATAACTATGTTAATAACAAATTTTATTATTATCATATTTTTAATTCCAAAATGGATACTAACATTCACTCTATGACTATATTTATATATAATTTAAAATATAATATAAATTATAAAACACATTTTACCTCAAAAAATATTAAGTAGCTAACACAACATATAATAAATAAATAAATTATAAAGTAATATTTTTCTTTTTTCTTATCTCACGTGTCCCTATTTCAATTTAGTGAATATTTATCATTATTTCATTTAATTTGTGGTGCTAAATCAAAAGAAAAATATTTAATTCAAAAACAAATTATTAACTTACACCATATCACCAAAATGACAAAAACCAAATTATCAAATAACATTAACCCAAAATCATCGAAACTAAATGATTATAAATTGAGCTTGAAATAAAAAAAATTAAACATATTAAAAGTGTGAAAGCTATATATGTTAACAATAAATTTCAGTTTTTAATATAAATTTAAATATTTTTAAAATTCTCAAATTTACATAAAAAAATCAACAATAAGTAATAGTAAAAACTTCTATTATTAACTAAGGGGTTTGTTAAAGTGATTTTTCAGTTGATACATTTGAGCAAAGTGTACCAAATTTTAGATTACAAAATATCCCTATTTAAAAAAGAATACTTTAAATATAAGGATATTTTAGTAATTTTAAAATTTAATTTAAATAAAAAATAATAAAAACGATAGTTATTCATTAATTGTTTTTTAAAATATAAAATAAAAAGAAAGGTTGTTATTTTCCACTACTTAAGGAATATTTTTAATTATAATATTTTTAAATAGATATAATTTTTATAGTTACGTTGTTTTTTTAAAGATGGATAGATCACATCCATAGACAACATATTTTCCATTTTTATTTCCATGACTTTATAGAACCTTTCTGGGTTTATAGAATCCGTTTGGGTTTGTAGAACCCGTTTGGATTTGTATAACCGTTTGGGTTAAAAAAACAACTACCTTTTATTTTATTTTTTATTTTAAAAAACAACTACCTTTTAAAAAATATATAATAAAAGCTAATAACTTCTCTGGTACACGTGGACCAATCAGGATTTTTCATAACTACCATTTATTTTTTTATTTTAAATGAAATTTTAAAATTATTAAAATACTCTTGGATTTAAAGTTGGTTTTCTTTTTAAACAAGAACATTTTTGTAACCTAAAACTTGGTACACCTTGTTAAAATGTGCTAACTGAAAAACCCTCTTATCTAAATTAGCAAATCCCATTAAGTTAGAAAAAATAAAAATAAAAATATATATATATATATATATATATATATATATATATATATATATATATATATATATATAATATTGTAAATTAATTATAATATTAAAATAATTAAATAATTATAAATTGAGTTTTTTGAAATGAAAAAAAAACAAAAGATAAACCATAAGAAAAATAGTATTTCAGTTTACAACTAATTAAGTATACAGATTTTAAATTTGATTTTGCACGATACATGAATAACCTAAAATTTACACGCTAGGCATGAGTACACGGTTAAGAGAATAATGACTCAACTATACATTTGTATGGCATGTTCCTCAAAACCAACTCACGCTTTCAGAACTTTGGTGTGAATATGTACAATCTTCATTCTCATCAAAGGAACTCCTCCATGCTCCTACCTCTAAACATAACCAAATAAGACTAAAAAAAATACTACCATTTCTTACACTTCCTTCACTTTAGACACTCACGGTTCTACTACAAGCTTCGATAAGGAACAATAATCTTAAAATAACTAAATAATTACAACCAAACTCTTGAAATAATTCCTTGATCGGATGATTGGAATATTGTTTAGCAATAAAATAAATATATTTGATTAAAACAATATATTTGGTAACGAGAGTAAATTCTGATGGATAAATGTTTGTGCACGTATGTTTGTGGTGTGACAAAATTGTTTGTGGTATTTAAAATATGAAATTATAAAGTTTGTGTAAAAGAATAAATTAAATAAAAAAAAAAATTGATGAAATGAAATTAAGCTGTGATGTAGTGATACGTGTTTTGTGTTTCATGTGTGCGTGACATGGTGGACACTGTTTGATTTCTGACAGTATAAAGGTGGGTTGCTTTATTTTTTTGGGTGGCTCAGTTAAAACAAAATAAAGGAGATTCAGTTAATTAGAGTGGGTGAGAAAACCAGAGGGAAAAGAACCCATTCAACCTCGTTATTCTTCTTCTTCTTTGTCTTCTTTGATTCTTCCTTCAACTTCATTCTTCTTCTTTAATTCTTCTTTTATTTATTTTTCTCTCTTTTCTTTTTTGAGAACAATTTCGAGAAACAAGAGAGAAAATCAGAGGCAACGAAACCCATTCAACCTCTTTCTTCTTCTTCTTTAATTCTTCTTTTATTTATTTTTCTCTCTTTTCTTTTTTGAGAACAATTTCGAGAAACAAGAGAGAAAATCAGAGGCAACGAAACCCATTCAACCTCTTTCTTCTTCTTCTTTAATTCTTCTTTTATTTATTCTTCTCTCTTTTCTTCATCTTTAGGACCAAAACCCTCTTTTACCTAATTCTTCTTTCTCAATTTTGTTTTCTTTTTTGTCGGACCAAGAAAACCGTGAGTAACGAAAATTGGGATGATGGCACGAGAATGCCTGTTAGGAGACGCGAAGGGTGTTAATCTAGAAGGTAAATAAAATAGATGGATGCTTGAAGAGAGAAAAAACGCACAAAATTTATTATTCAAAGTAATAAAAGAGGTCATTTATAGTCATTTACAGTGAATTAAAACGGTTAGATCACACGTTTGAGTGTAATCCCTAATTTATTGGAACTACTCTAGAAAATAGGAGAAAGTTCTGTAACAACCCAAAACATAACAAATAAACAGATAAGAAGAAAATCCTTAAAAAAACCTCACAATCCCTCCCTTAAACTAATGCCTACATATATGTAGTAGTTGAAATGCTCTCCAAGTACTGTGGCTTGGAAAAGAACTTCTGGATTGTTTCCCAGCTAAACATGTGGAACATATTTTTTGCGGATGGACTAAAGCAGGTAGGCCTATCACCATTTCTTTTTCAACCAAGATACTCAACGCTTTGTAATTTAAGTGGGCAAAACGAGAGTGCCATAAATAAGCTTCACTGGTTTCTGATGGGAGAAACAACGATTGTGTTTGAGGCATAGATGTTGTAACATAGAACATTCTATTTCCACTCATGTGAGTTTCCATAATCAAACCCCTTGTAGAATGAAACACCTTGCATGAGCCATATGAAATTAAAATGGCTAAACCTTTTTCTTGTAGCTGTCCAATACTCAGCAAATTATTTTTGAGTTCAGGAATGTAATATACTTCAGTCAGTACCTGAGTAATGCCATTAACATGAATCTGGATACTACCTTTTGCTGCCACTGTCATATGAGTATCATTGCCAAGTTTTACTGTCTTGGAATGTTCTTCTTCCAAATTTAGAAACCATGTTTTGTTTCTTGTCATATGATTGCTGCAGCCAGAATCAAAATACCACCGTTCATCCTCTTGCATTTGTTGTTCCTCGTGTGCCATTAGGAGAATTTCCTCTTCATCATTAAATTCAGCATAGTTAGCTTTATTGTCCCAATCAGGGCATTCATATTGGAAATGCCCTAGCCTATGACACTTGAAACACTCAATGGTGGCCTTGTTGAATGACTGTCTTCCTCTCCCTCTGTCGCGACTACCTCTAAACCCACCACGGCCTTTGCCTCTGCCAGGCTTCTCCTCTTAACTGCTTCTGCTACTAGTGTGCTCATGAGTTGCTTTGAAGACATGTTCTTCCTCTTGTACCCCAATCATCCGTTGCTCATGCACCAATAGACTCCCATGTAACTCATCAATGGTGAGAATATTAATGTCATTTGACTCAATATTTTACTCACCACAACACTCTGTTCCACCGCTTCTTCATTGGACTTCATTTTACTCACTATACTCATGGTGCGACCAAGAAAGGTGTCCACTTTTTCTCCTTCTTTCATAGTGAGTAGCTTAAACTCTTTCCTCAATGCTTGAAGTTGTGCGCGTTTCACTCTTGTAGACCCCTGGTACTTCTGTTTCATAGAATTCCAAATTGCCCGTGATGTACTTTTGTCAAGAATAGTCTCCAGTATTTTCCTATCAATGGATTGAAAGAGAAAATTTTTGACCTTCAAGTCATTGAGTTTGGCTGCCTCCACAATTCCCTTGTGAGCCTCACCACTAGATCCTGAACCAATTACAAGTGTAGGTATACCAACCTCCACAAGACTCCACAGTTCCTTGCTCCTAAGGAAATTCTCCATGGTCATTGCCCAAAAGTCATAATGACCATCAAATTTGGGAATGGCAGGTTGCACAAATTCTAGAGTTGTCATCTTACTAAGAGGGAGATAGAAGAAATCACTCACTCACGGATTGGATCAGGCCCTTACGGAGCTCTGATACCAATTGTTAATCTAGAAGGTAAATAAAATAGATGGATGCTTGAAGAGAGAAAAAACACACGAAACTTATTATTCAAAGTAATAAAAGAGGCCATTTATAGCCATTTACAGTGAATTGAAACGGTTGGATCACATGTTAGAGTGTGATCCCTAATTTATTGGAACTACCCTAGAAAATAAGAGAAAGTTCTGCAACAACCCAAAACATAACAAATAAACAGATAAGAAGAAAATCCTTAAAAAAAACCTGACAAAGGGATCCTAGGTGAGGGGATTCATTTTAGGTGACGTAGAAAGAAGATTCTGAGTCTGTAAGTGAGAAATTCTGGGGTTTTGGGCAGGCACGGGAAACCTTGATTAGGGACCAAGAGAGGAGGATGAAGGAGTAAGTGAGCATAATAGGCGAAAGGCCGACGTGGGAGTGTCGAAAAGAGGAAAGCAAACCAGGTATGGGAGCTAAACTGAAATGTGTCTGTTCGATGAGTTTATCTTTGGATTCTTGTTTCGTGAACTTTGTAATAGTTTGCATATATCATGTATGTTCAGTTTGTAGAATGTAATGCTTAAATATTATAAAGTTCTTGAATTGAAATTGAATTCGTAATTATTCAGTTTTGGTTGGGAATTTGATGTTGAGAATATGATTTTGAATGCTCTGTTTTTGAAATTGGGTTCTGGAAATTATATTGTGATGATCTATTTCGAAATACATTCAACAGGGAAGCAAATCAGTGTACTCTGTGTTGTTTGATTAAGAAAAAGAATAATGGGTACATGGGAATGGGAGGTTAATGGGTAAACGTTGGATTTGTAATGAATTAACTGGGAGTGTTAAAGAACTAAAAGGAATAAACCCTATGGAAATTAAAAGGTCGCTGCATGATAATGTATATATGTTAATATAAAGGTATGAATGTTTGCTTTGTCTAACTTTGGCTGAAACGTAGAGTGGTATAGCAATATACTTGAATTGATTGTGATTAGGAACTAGTATAGTGAATTGAAAAATCTTTGAACTAACTTGGCTTGAACTGTAATTCGGCGTTATATATTTGAAAGTGGGAATTATGTATTCTGAACGTGTGTCACTCTATATTAATCTATACATTAAACTAATCAAGAATGTACTAGAAATAAAAATGGATAAGTTGTAGAATAGCTAATTGATTATGAATTCAAAGTGAATTAAAATTGGTTAGAATGAGTACAGGGATAATACGTTAAATATTTCCGAGTTAATTTTGATTGTATTCTTTATAATGTCATAATGGTGGCCGTTTTTGCTATAAAATAACCTTTCCAAGTGATTAGTAGCACTGAAAATAATTGAGTGCATATATTAGTATCTTAATTTTGGTATGGGGTAGTTAGATTGTTGGTTTGGATTTTGGTGATATATATATAATGTGCTTTTAGATTGAAATCAGGTGCGAGATCAAGAATGTATATAAATGTGTGTTGTCATATGCTAGTTTTTATAGAGGTGATTGTCATAGTTTTGGGTAATGGTGCTGAACCAAAAATGTACGTATGAATATGGTCTTTTAATATGAAATGAGTTTAGATGTTAAATGATGGAATGTTGGTTGTTGCGGTTATATTTATGATAGAAATGTTGGCAGATTTGTTACATGTTTCTCAAGTGTTCCAATTTACATGTATTCCTGAAACTAAATTTTGGGCAGTCAAACTTGTTTGGCATTTTTTTTTTGTGGATTAAATTATTTGATGATGATACCTAGATAGAATTGGAGTTGGTTATCAAGTTTAACACTAAAATTAACTTGGGTTTGAATTGAAAATAGCTAGTAAGAATCTTTTTTAGGTTGTGTATATTGTTTGGAAGAAGTAAGTCAACTTTTGGCTATAATATTGCATAAATTGTTGAATTTTGTTACTGGAAATTATTCTGCACATTCTATTTACTTATTCTAAATCTAGAAAAAGGGTGAACTAAATTTCCAGGTTCATAGGAAGTAAAAGTAGTTTTTAGTGAGTGTTTTATTATTTCAATGTCATGTTTTGTGGCTATTTTAAGTAGGTGCAATTAGTTTTGGGCTGTCAAATATGTTTGCTATTGGGTTTTGAGTAGTAGACTATTGACTAACCTTGTAAGGGGTGAAATCTGAAAATTGTGTGCTATTGTTATGTATTCATATGACGAGACTATTTTACCTAGTTACCTCTCTGTCCTGCAATTATATGCAATGTGTGATGAAATCTTAGTCCTTTGTACCAGTTAATTGAGCTATGTTGATAAATGTAGTACAAATTGTCTTGTATTACTATGAGCAGTGCTTGTTTTGGGTAAACCTTTATTGATAATGGATGGTGGAATATCTCCACTTTGTAGTGGGATAATTCCTTGTAGGTTTGGGGTGTTATGGTAATGCTGAAAGGGTTAGGCTATAGGTAAATTGGTATTTTTGGGTTATAACTGTTGAGTCTCTTTTGGTTGTATATAAATGTGCAAAACGTGATTTGTTTTATTTGTATGGGCTGGAATGGATTTCATTGTGCTCCTTGTTAAAGGTTATGGCAGACCATTATTAAGGATTATTTAGACCCTTTGTGTGTGTTGTTTTGGGTGTCCTGACCAATTACGTTCTTCAAGGATATATTTTGGATGTGCTTGTCATTTAGTTTGCTAAATGTGGTTTCTGAAGGTGTGTCACTCTGTTTTAATCTATAATTTAAACTAATCAAGAATGTACTAGAAATAAGAATGGATGTGTTGTAGAATAGCTAATTGATTATGAATTCAAAGTGAATTAAAATTGGTTAGAATGATAGTACGTTAAATATTTCTATGTTAATTCTGATTGTATACTTGATAATGTCATAATGGTGGTTGTTTTTGCTATAAAATAACTTGTCCAAGTGATTAATAGCACTGAAAGTAATTGAGTACATATATTAGTATCTTAATTTTGGTATGGGGTAGTTAGATTGCTGGTTTGGATNGGAATTTAACCTTAAGTTAACCTTACTTTTTTGTGCATACATTTTTCAGTGATGGATTTCAATAAAGCAAAAGATGGTAGGAATGTAAGTAAACTTGTTGTCATGTTACAAACATCCATAATGTTGAGGACCTTGGAAGTCAGCAGATGTTTGAATCTCAAGTTTCACAATCGGGATTCATGTCCTTATTGACATCTGCATACTACACTAATGATAATGTTGACTTATCACCATGTACTTATACACACCTTTAGGAGATGGACTTTTGGAAATGGACCAATTTTTGGGGTATGTTCCTTCATTTCATCATTTTTGGGGTACTTATACTACTGTTATTGAACTTGGTCATATGATTCATTTTGTGTGCAATTATTTGTTTGCAGGAGAAACTTCAAGACATTAGGGAGAACTTTGTTTCTGATCCTCATAATGTGAGGCGGAAAGAATTCTTGCAATATATACAGTTCATGTATTACATTTTGATGAAAGAAATGTATTATTAACATTTATTAGTAATGCAATTTGAACATTACAATGATGATTGTGTTAGATTTCGTAATGATTTTGACATGGTTTAATACAACAATGACCATTATTTGTGTACGATATTTGCTGCACATTATTTGTGTGTTATTTACAAGGTTTTATTTTTTCACTGAAAATATGCATTTCAAAATAAGTCTGATTGAAACATGCCCTTTTCGTGCAGTAACTTAGCTACAACTACCCACTTATAATGCTTTTGCTACCACTTAAGTCTCTGCACCATGACTTCAAACAAAAACGTTTTTCTTGGGGATGGACTGCAATGTAAATGTCTTATTAAAACTTATTTAATGAATTTTATTCAATATATTTGGTGGATAATTGGAGTCTGGAGTTCAAAAATAAGTTGTTCATTGAAAGATGCCCTCTCCGTGCCGAAAGTTAGTCTAAACTATCCACTTATACTGCCTTCGTTACCACTTAAGTCTCTGCATTATGACTTCAAACATAAACATTTTCTTGGGGATGGACTGCAATGTAAATGTCTTATTAATACTTATTTAATGAATTTTATTCAATATATTTGGTGGATAATAAAGTCTGGAGTTCAAAAATAAGTTCATTGAAAGATGCCCTCTCCGTGCCGAAAGTTAGTCTAAACTATCCACTTATACTGCCTTCGCTACCACTTAAGTCTCTGCACTATGACTTCAAACATAAACGTTTTCATGGAGATGGACTGCAATGTAAATGTCTTATTAAAACTTAATTAATGAATTTAATTCAATATAAATGGTTAACAATAAAGTGTGGAGTTCAAAGCGCCGTTGTTGATTGAAAGATGCCCTCTTCGTGCAGAAAGTTATCTTAAACTACCCATTTATATCGCCCTTGCTACCACTTTCGTTTCTGCAGCATGATTTTAAACAAGAACGTTTCCTTCTCAATGGAACTTGGTATAAAAGTGTTATTAACTGATAATTAATTAATTTTATTGAATATACAAACGTGCCTAACAATTTTATTTTATGCACAAAAGTTGAATTTTATTGAATATACAAACCTACCTAACACAAAAGTTGAAGATGATTGCCCATCTAAATTCACAAACCTGCCTGACACTTATTTTATGCACACAAACATCACAATCACAAATCAAAGTAATTAAAACACTTTCATACAATCCAAATAACTTCAAAAAAGTGCAAAAAAGTAAATGTTTGTACATCAACATCAGTAGTTCTATTATCCAGGCCATGTAGTTTTGTAACATCTTTGGAAGGTTATCAACATAAAAATATAACTTAAACATATTCAAGTACTCATTTCTTTCTTCTACCGTCTGCTGTAAATGGAGTTCTCTTGGCACGACTGACGTTGAAAGAGATGCGAAGAATGACCGGTGGTGTCGTCTCTTGATGGACCTCCGGTGGCCGTTGAACGGCGAACGACGGTGGAGTCGTCAAGGGGGTTTGGTCGTTGATCGGTGGCGGAGCTTTGATCGGTGGCCGTTGCACGGCGAACGGCGGCGACCGACGGTGTGGCAAGGTTGCGGAACTTTGATAGTTGGGAGGGAGACTTTCTCTCTCTAGGCTTTCTTTCAAATCCTGAAATCTGAAAATGAAATCTCAATTCAAAATAAAAACGGACCTCTGTCAGACATTGCTAATCCACGTCATTTTTGAATATTTTTTTTTTATTATCAGAGCATGACACAGCAGTGGTGTCAAAAATTTGTCAAAGTATCATTTTCCATTTTGGTCAAGGACAAATATCTCGTACAAATTTTCTAGGAGGCGGAAGATGCGGTGGTCCAAGAGAATTTATGGGATTTAAATTAGATAGATTTTTTATTTTTTATTTATAAATCATGTCATTAATAAATAGTAAAACATAAAATTAAATGTAATAAAAAATAAAAAAGTTATTGAAATATTATTTTTCTTCCTTTGCTATCTTATTAATTTACAATTCATCTTTTACTATTTTCCATGTTCTTTTCTATTTTAAAAGAGAAAAAAAGTTAAATATAAATTCATTATTTTTCATTTCTCTTGTTCCATTTATCTCATATTCACGTGTTTTTTAATATTTTTATCTGGGTTTAATCATCACATATTTTCATTTTAGTAATTATGTGTCTCATTTTAACAATTATATCTCTGTCATGATTTATTTATGTGCTTTTTTAATCATTTTTATTTGTGACTTGATAGATTTTCTTTTCAGTAATTATATCTTAATATTTAATCAAATTATGATGATTTATATGCTTTCGTCTTGAACTTTTCTTCACAGATATATTTATGAAAAATAAAAGAATAGATTTATTTCTTACACTTTTTTTCTTCTTAGATATATATATTTATGAAAAAAATAAAAGAATAGATTTGTTTCTTAAAAGTTCTTAGATAGATATTTTTACGAAAAATAAAAGAATAGTTTCATTTGTGATACAAAGTTATTATTATGAAAAATAAAAGAATAGATTCATTTGTGATACAAAGTTGTCTACAAAGTTGCCTATGTAAAAGGAAATAAGTATATTATTTTGATTCTTAAAATTCAATTTCTTCACTACTTTTTCTTAAGCATGATATTAACTACTTCTTAATCATGATTCAATTATTTACTTATATTGTATTATTGAAAATTATTAAATATATAAATTTTATGTGTATTATTAACAATAATAATAATAATAATAATAATTATTATTATTATTATTATTATATATATATATATATATTTTGTAACAGTTATAAGGGTCGAAATTGGAGTAGGCCCCTTCATAACATCATGTGACCATACATGAAGAGAAAATTTGACAGATTTTGCAACTGACCCAGAAAATAACAAGAAAGTAAAAAGAGTAACAAAAAAAGATTCATTTCATTTTTTGAAATTAAATTACTTATAATTTGAAACAAATTTCGAAATTTCAAACTACATATTATCCAATAAAAATCTAAAATTCCTAATAATGAATCAAAATCTTCGACACAATTTGTTACAAATGCTTCTTGACAAACATTTACCGCAATAGAACGAGTGAATCAAAAGCATGTTAATAAATAAAGAAAGACAAACAATAAAAGAAAATAAAATATAATTTAAAATTCTAAACTAAAATTTCAACTATAAAGATTTTGTAAAATACACGTCTAAAATAAATAAATTTATTAAGTAGTACGAAGTGATTTTCTCATTATATTTATATATTTTAAATTATAAGAATAATTGACAATTGTACACAGTACATCAAGAAAATGTAAAAAAATACTAATGGGCACCAGAGCTTATGTATTTTAGAAATTATGACATAATTATAATATAAAATAAATTAAAAATTGGAAAAAAGTTATGTAAATACTTAAATTAGAAAAAAGTTAAAACAAATAATGTATATATAAGACACATTTAAGCACTCCGAAAAGAACATCTCCATTAATGGAGATGATGTGAGATGGTTACTATTTTGGGCAGAAAAAGAGTCTGGTTCAATTTATCACATTTTTTCTTCATTTTTTATTTTCTTTTTTCTTTATCAATGACGGCATTTCTTGTCCATTATTCCTCCTTTTTTTGCTTATTCTTGAATTTTGTTGTTTCATCCTTTGAACTACGAACCCAACAGAAAGAAAAAAAGATCGAGTTTATTGGTCCATTAAATGAGTAAAGAGAAATAAAACAAAAAAATAAATAAATAAATAAACTATTTCTCCTTTCTTTTTCTGATTTTTTTTTTTTTTTGCTATTTATTCATTTATTCCATTTTATTTTTTTAGCTTCTATTTATTTTAATTCTGGTTCACGTAGACATCGACATGGGTATTACTGTAATTTAGTATATATAAATATGCAAATAAATTGTTGTTCATTTGAGAACCAGTATTACTCAAATATTTAATATTAGACTGAACAATGTTTTAGTTTTTTAGAAATGATTTTAGTCTCATACTTGTGTTATTTGACATACACTATATATATATATATATATATATATATTTCCTACAAGCTTGAACAAGCCCCACAATGAAATGGTGTGATCTTACAAAATGGAAGGTGCTGATTTACATGTCTTCTTCATCACCATCACTTTCACTACCACTTGAATCATCCACATTAACAGCAGCTACTTTGGAAACACTAATCTTAAAAGAAGCAGATTGAATCTTGTAAGGTAACTTTGTATTGCTTGCAGCCACCCTACACTCTTCCACCACTTTTTCTTCCTCTTTCTTCAAATCACTGGGTGGTAGGAAGCAATCAATGGACAACCCTTTGATGTTAAAATCCACTTCTTCAATCTTCCAAACCTCTTTTACTCTGGTTTTGGAATGGCTCTCTGGGCCTTCACCAAACCTAGACAGTGTCACCCAAGTTTTTCCTGCATGTGCTATGTTAATTCCATCCACATTCTTGTAGTCTTGTATTAGGGACTCCATGTTGGTTTCCCAGAATATAGCATCACTTGCTGTGGTTTTGAGTTTCAGCAAGTGAGAGTCCTCTAATTGGACCAAAAGACCTGTTCTTTGGCTGAAGTAGCCCCACACAGTGTGACGTATAATCTCTACGTTGCTGCTACTTCTTGTTTGAAGTGTATTGGAATCTGCTTCAAGTTTCAATATGAAACATTCTTCGTTATTCACTGTCTTCTCTCCAATGCATATGGAGTTGTTGAACAAATTGGCTGTGGACCTTGGATCAAGACCCTGTTTAAAGGCATTCATCAACTGTCAAAAACTTGCAGAATAGATGACAGTGTTTCTACAAATTCATAACCAAAGTGTGGAAATAAACATGAAGTAATGTGTCTGTGATTTGATTTGACACTAGCTAGTAGTGTTTAGTTTATTAACACAAACCTTAGCCTAAAGGATTGATTGATAAGGCTCAAGAAGCATGGGAAAATGGTACGTCAATCATGCCTATTGATAATGCATATGATGCTTATTGTTAGTCATACTTGATGTCTTGGTAATAGCCAGAAGATGTTTAAATGCGATTACGTGTTGAAAGGCTTGGAAGGACTTGAAAAAAATGGATAAACCAGTTGTCATGCACTGAAGAATGAAGATAGATATTGTTGACTTCTAGAATGTGGTAGATATTGTTAACTGTCCAATTGAAGGAGCATTATACTTTTGGGTTCAGACTATATAAGGAAGAATTTCTTTGCATTACATATTAAATTGTTGACTTTTGTTTATAAATGTAGACGCCATTGCATTCTGGGAGGGCTAAGTTATTAATTTCTGTGAAAAGCAATGAGGAAAGTAATTTGACTTTTCTGAGAAAAAGTTCTGGTGTTCTTTTTTGAAAGGGAAGCACCTGATTTTGGGTGAGTAAGCTATGGTTAGGCAGCGTTTGAAAACATATTCAAACTAGCTTTTCTGCTACAGGGAGCTAAACCTTTATTCAATTCAGATTCACACTTGAGTGACTCAGGAAATCAAATTTAATACAATGAAAGACGAAACAAGTATTACTGCAAGAACAAGGTTTAGAATATAACATAGCAAAACATAATCATGATTAAGAACTCAAATTAAAGGGGAAAAAACTGAAAAAGAAAAGGATAAAGATATTGGTGAAGTTTAAAGTGAAATTACCTGAAGTAAACGCCTGAGTGGTCTTGGTGGGCCACGAGAAGCATGAGAATGGTGCCAAGGTGTTTGCCTCCATGCCACTTTCCCATCACTCCCGGCACTGATTTTGTACCCAGAAACAACCAGCTCCAAACACCACAGTTCTGGCTTCTTCTGCCACACAACAAATCCTCCCACTTCCCCTTTCTTCTGCATCTTCTTCACCTTCACCATCTTCTTCTTACTCACACATTCTTCACTTCCTGAAAACTCTGTTGTCCCTACCCTCACCTCCCCCATAGCGTACATGCTTTCCACCCAATTCAAAGCACTCTCTCCTCCCACAGCCGCCACGTACTGTTTCACAATGTATTTCGCCATCGAAGCCTCCTTCACAACACATAATGAAAGATTCAAACTTTAGATACATATAGACCACTAAGAAAAAAACTTATTATAGTTCTTCTTCAGATGCTTTTTGGGGTTGTTTTTCAGCATAGAGAATTCGAGTTTCATATCAGTAATAGTAAATTTTTGCATTAAAAAATAACATCAATTACTGAAGTGAAACTCCGAATTGAAAAACAGTATCAAAAACATTTAAGAAGTGCGTGGAAAACAGAGAGAATGTTGTCTTGGTAACTAGTATACTAACAATGTTACGGGATTTAATGGTGATGGGTTGGTTGTGAGAGGTGACAGGGAGAGGGATCAATGGTGCTCCAACAACACCAAGCAAGAGTTGGATATCAGTATTTTGGTCTCCAAAGAGTGATGATGATGCAGAAGATTCAACGTTTGGCTTCATCCATGACTTCATGTTATGCCAAGCTCTGCTGGTTCCGCTTTTGATGGTGAAAATCTCTTCTGGGATGGGAACCTCCAGCACCGTTTGGAGCCCATCCTGGCGAGCAAGATTGGGACAGAGTTTCTTCATAGAAGAGAGAGAGATGAGTGAAGAAAATGTGGTTTGATTTTGATGAGCATGAAATGAAGAAAATGTTTATGGGTTGAGATAGCTTATGAGATGAGGAAGTGACGAAAGAGAAGAGAAAAGAGAGGGTTGGAGTCTTGAACGGAAAGGGAGAAAGAAATAGTTATACGAGTGTTGTTGAATGTTACTTTGGAAAAAGATTAACAACCAAACTATGGGGACCCTCACTTCTCTATCTCGTCGTGTTCGCACGCCTCTCCTACTTTTCTTAATAACTTAAGCTTTCCCTTTAAAATTAATCTACATCTTTCAATAATTTTAAGGTTTTCATCTCAACTTATTTAAAAAATTAATAAAATTCTTCACAAATATCTAACTTTTTTTATATTCGTTTCGTATCATTTTTCTTAAAAACTTTACATTTTTATTATTATTTTATTGTTATATTTTATATCAAAAAGTGTGTCATATGATACTATTCTTTTAATTTATTTTATTTTTTTTCTAAAGAGGACATGCTAAGTTAGGTTGCCGCTGCTTATCATTATTTACTCTGCCACAAAATCGTCATAAAAGTCCTCCGGTTCATACCTTCTTTATAGTCTTTCTAAACTACAAATTGTAAGAATTTATTGCATCACTTTTTAGCTAAATTATTAACCAAACTCTGTCTAATGTATTTAATTACAGGTGTTTTCAAAGGAGGATCAACAAAATCCGTAGTTTATCTTTGTTCTTTTTAAGTAAAAAACGTAAATGGAAATTGAATGATGTAAGAATCTGGTGTTCTTTCTCTTTCACATAATAATATTATTGATTAAAATTGAGATTGTATGAAATGTGGTTGAGGTGAAACATGTATATACTTAGTGTGGCCGCTACACAATTGGGGTAGTTTGTCTTGAGAGAGACAGATACAGAATATAAGTGAATTTGATTAAGGGATAAACAAGTTAAAATAAAAGTGAAAATGAAGAAAAGAAAAAGAGAAGGAGGAGCCCACAATTCAAACTTTGTTACCTCCGAGAATGGCATGAATAGCTTTATACAAGCTTTGTCTTTTTTTAACTAATAATTGGTAACTAGTTAAAAGGATAAGATGATGGTTATTGAAGATACGATAGCTTTTAAGTTGAGATAATGTCGGAGGCAACACATGATGCATCCGAAGAACATAAAGATGCATATGAGATATGGAAGATCCGACCAACATTCTAAAATTGTAATGGTAGCCCATGGCCCTGCCAATTGGTGGTTGCTGGTTATAGGTTAGCCTCACATGAATTTGTTCATGTCTCCGGCGAACAGGGCCACATGAGCTGTGGTCGGATCCTATTTCTGATTATTGCTCACAAGAACCTGTTAAGCGACAAAACACATCTTGTCGTTTCTCAATTCTGAATCATTTCACTCACGTTCATCAAAAATGCTGCACCAATTAACTATATATCATCTTACAACCATCACGAGCTTATTTATTTTATGACATGTTTCTATGTATAAGTTTTATATAATTAAGAACAAAACTGTCTCTGTAATATATCACAATTTACTGAATAATTATACTATGACACACTTTTACATTCATTATTATAAAATATAAAATAATAAAAATAGTGTTAAATAAATGTATAAAATTTAAATGTATCAGATGATCATTACTCTTACTTTAACTCTATATTCATGATAATCATTTTTGTTTGATATCATATTGTATTATTGATATGTTCCAATCGATATTTGATACAGGCACTGAAAGGGGCTTGCTTTAGGTTGGAGTGAATAGTTTCTTAAGGAGGCAGAAAGAAGAAAAAGTTTTAATATATCGACGTTGTTTGAGATATTTTTAGTTGAGAATTTCTTTTTTATACATTAGTATTCAATTATTTCTATATTTTTAATTGATTTACCATTTTTTTAACCAGATGATATGATTTTTACTTATATCTGTAATTAATATAAAATCATATTATGGTTAATATAAATGTGTGATTTTTATTGTTTTTATTGAGAAAGTGTTGGGTAATTTGAAACCATCACTCACACCTATATTAATCAATCAGGTGACTATATGAAATTATTAGAAAGTATTACCATTTTATTATTTAACACAATTTTAATAAAATAATAATAAAAAATTTATCGTTAATATTATTTTATATTAATCATTAAATATCATATTTATTAAAAGGTAAATATTCAGAAATGAGACGGAAGAAATTAATAATCATACACTTAATAAGATAACAATTAAAGAGTGGAGACTTAAAGTATATATATATATATATATATATATATATATATATATATATATATATATATATATATATATATATATATATATATATATATAATGTACTAAAATCAAAAGAAAATAGTTGTATTTATATTAATTTATATATAAAATAACTTGAAGGCCAAGACTCCTGCCACTAAACTCTGGTCAATCCAACACATCATAAGTTTGGTCATGCCATTTATAATTTGTTTCATTGAGACTAAGCAATGAGTTAACCGAAAATATTAATATACTATACTATATGACAATTTATTTCAAATCACAAAGGTTTAATTTTACATGAACCCGGACCTAAAAATCTCCAAATGCCTACATAAAAAATCATTGTTAATTTTTTTTTAAGTAAAAATCTCTTTAAAAATAAGAGTTCAAAAAAAAAACTTTTATACAAATGTAAAAAAAAAAATAATAATAAAATAATAGAGAGGCTAATTTGCTCTGAATTTGATTATTTATAATACAATTTAGTTTAACTGGTTAACATTAGTATGATGGTTTACCAGAACTTAAAAATAAATCACTAAAGAAACAAAACTTATATTTCTAGAAATAACAAAAACAAAAAAGTCTCAAAACTCAAAGATTACTGCTATCTTCGTGTGTAAAAAATAAAGGTAATAATATTAAGAAGTTATTGTTAAGTTACTGCAATCAGAGATAACACTATGAACGACCATAAGTTAAAATGAATTACATAGTTTAATAATGACATTTTATATTTAATTTGTGAGAAAATAAATGTATTTATACTGATTATTGCACTTATTATATTGTGGTAAATTATATTTTAGGATATCACATAATTGGTATAATATGATTATAAATTAGAGAATGATGAAAATACATTTTACTAAAATAAATTTATGATATTCATAATACTAATAAATTGGACGTATAAATAATTAATTGATGTGAAATGTGTAACATTTAAAACAATAAAAATAAATATTTTTTTATAATACTTTCTAATTTTTACAAATATTATGTGTTATCGATTTATATAATTATTTATTATTTTTTTATGTACAAAATGTTTATTTTATATATATATATATATATATATATATATATATATATATATATATATATAATTTTAAGATGATATCAATTTCATTCAAAATTTATTTTTATTGAGATTTGGATCTATTGTGACATTCTTATTAGACTTTCTATAATTCTAGGTCACACAATTTGGCAAATCATTATTGATTTCTGCATTAATGTAATGTAGTAATAATAAAATGGCGTCTTTGGAGAAATAATTACTTAAATTTTAGATTGTATAATTATCCTTGTATCCATATTTTTAACATTTTGTTTTTCTTTTATTCTTCTGTACAAATTTTAATAAAATGTGTCATTTTATAAACATTAATTAATATTGAATTGGTTTGATTAATATTTTTAATGATTATGTAAGTTGTGTTTATACTTAAAAAAAGTGTATACAGTAATTTAAAAAAACAAACAACAACAATAATAACAATAATAACAATAATAATAATAATAATAATAATAATATTAATAGTAATAGTAATAATAATAATAATAATAAATTTGAGGAAACAATATGTGTTATTTTCACATTTTAGAATATATTGTATTAGATTTTTTTGAAAATCTAAACCTTTTCAACACACTAATTACACGAGTCATAAAAAAAATCTATTCTATATACGTATATCTTATTGTCAAACTAAGTATACCTACTCCAACACCTAACCTTCAAGACCCCGAAAACAATACCATACAAAAATTGATAAATTACTTTTTGTCAAAATTATTGTTAAAAGAATATAATTTTATCAAAATATATATATATATATATATATATATATATATATATATATAACTATAACATTACATTCATTCCACGTAATAATCATAATATCGTCACGTCATTATATTTAACAAAACCCTAACCAAAAAAATGTTGGTGAAAAAAATTATTAAGTAGCATGAAACGAATATTTATTTGCGAAAAAAAATTACTTTAGTCATAGCATTTATAAGTATATTATTATATGTATCATTTAGTATTTATAATTATTATTAATTGATTGCAAAATAATTTTGAACTACCAGGTAAATAATATTAAATTGTTATAAAAAAAATTATATTATTCGGAATTTCATAATAGCATAATAGAATAAAGAAAGAAAAAATAATAAAACAGAAGTTGAGAAGTGTAGCAGTGAGTGAGGTGAGAAAAGGATGAGCGTTAATTGCGGCGAGTTAGTGGCAGCAACTCGTGCATTCACTCAACAAATTTCTTTCCAATTTATTACTATTAATCATAGCATTCTAATTATGCTGCTTTATGTCATACACTCTCATTTCATTCCTATCTTCTTTTCTCCTAAACCTAATTTCTTTCTCATTACACTTTATATGTGTAAATTTACAATTCCTATATTTAAGATAACAAAAACCTTAAGACTTTATTATTATCAATTATTGTTATAATTTTATCCAATAACAATTTATAATAAGTATAGTATTTAAAATAGTTATCATAAAAATTTATAGAGTTACTTTTAATAAGTGTTTCTAATATAATTTCAAAAATCACATTTTTTTTACAGGAGAATGTTAGTTTATATAATTAATGTTTTTAACTCACTTGTCTGTTTTTGAAAGATAAAACTGTGATGAAAACATTAAACTTGTGAGGAAAATATTAAGTTATAGAAAAGAACAATATTTAAATATATATATATATATATATATATATATATATATATATATAATTATATTAATTCTAATTGTATTAACCTAATAACTTTGAAGTTGGAAGATTGAAACTTTGATGGGACAAAAGAAAATGTTTTAAATCATTTATTAGGTATTTATTTTCATATGTCTAATAATTTAACTTAATTTATAAGTTAAAATTTATTATACTTTATACAATTCTCTCTTAACCCACTAATTATTGGAAAAAATTATTATTATTTCTTTTATGTGTAGAGATAAAATCTTAATCAATGATATATAATAACAATTATTTTATTATGATTCAATGTTAGGATACAAAATTAATATACAGAAATTAAATCATAAGTTATACATACAATACAATATTAGTATTTTAAATAAAAACACCACGTCAAAAGTAAATTCTTGAATGAATGAATGAATATATATATATATATATATATATATATATATATATATATATANTATATATATATATATATATATATATATATATATATATATATATATATATATATATATATATATATATATATATATATATATATATAATTTGTATTAAATAAGAAGCATAATACTTAAATAAATTATGTGATTAAAAATATAAAAATTTAAATTATGTGATTAAAAATATAAAAACTTTGATTTGAAAAAATATTTATTACTTTAATTATACTAATTAAAAAAATTTATTTTTGGGAGTAAACTAACACACTTAATAATAAAAGATAAAAAAAAATGTTAAAAATGTCATAAATTTAAAGCTATATTGTTTTTGTTGGGATTAGGAACATATTTAAATTAATATTAAAACAAGACTTTTGTTGAATATGTTAAAAAACTTTATAATGATATTTGGAGCACTAGAGGAAATAAACATCATATCATGAAATGATTAGTGATACAATATTAATGCAACAATCATTCAAGACATCATTATACACTATTATTGAAATAAAATTTTCTATTCAATGGATCGAATCTCACCTTTTAAAAATTCATTGTTCCTTTCTTAGTCCTACTAATTAAGATGAGAATAAAATCATTGTACGAATCTTGGAGGATAAAATCTCAATCAAAATCTATTTTTCCCTTTTTTTCTAAGTCTTTATCAATGCTAAACATAATTATTAATGCACAATTTTTTCATTCGGACTAAGGAACAATTCTTGTCCCTATTATAATCTAAATTTGGTTGAATTTACTTTAGTTGCCTACAAGCAATTTGATGCATGCTAAGGAAAGTGTACTTCTAAGAAAAGACCAAGATCTTATAGCACTCCTCTCATTCATTATCTTTTTTTTTTCTTCTTAAAAATTAGGAAAAATAATAGTAGCTCAATATAGTAACGGTTTTATTTAACAGTATAATCACAAGAAAAAAGAGTTAAACACACATTTAAAAAAAATGGAAAAATATTTGTTTTCACATAAAACAAATTTAATCTTGTTGGAATACAAACAAAGTTTTACATCGAATAAGATAAGAGACAGATATGAATTTATATACATATAAATATTTCTATTGATAAGAGATCTTTGTTTTGGAATGGTACCAAAAGTAAATTTGTAAAAACTCAACCCAAAATAGACAATACTAAGTGTGGAAATCTACGTGTGTTGAACCTCCCAACAGACGTATTTTTTAAATATTCTCAATTTTAATTATTACAGTGATTATAAGTTCAAAATGAATAAAACTGAACCAACTTTAGCTTAAGATTATCAAGTATAAACTTCCTAAGGAGGGTTTTGTATGGATTGAAGAGTTGCATGTTCTTTTTTGCTTAACCAAGAAAGTGGATCACCATTGGAGGAAGCATGAATTAGGAATAAGTTTGATAGAAATGACAAGAATTTAACTTTGAAAATTCTAAGATAAGCAACGAGCATTTTATATAAATTTGATTGAGAAAATGAGCATAAAGATCCATGAAGTATGCAGACACAGGTATTGAGTTTGATACCTGTGTTAAGAGGAAGTGAAGAGGGTCTAATAACCCTCCATCATCTTAACCTGCTTCATCCTCAAGTTAAACAGGAATTCAAGAGGGTACATTAAAGTGAAAGAGCCATGATATCACAAAGGCAAACACCATACATGCTAGCAGGAAGTTCAAAAAACGATGACCCTGCCAGAAATTTCTACTTTCTGTGGCTCCTGCTGTTCCAGATTGTGCTGCTGTCGAACCATCATTTCCCTCGTTCCATTGTTCTGTCATTTGAATTTCAATAGCTCCAGCTACATTGCGTGCAATTGATCCACAGATTTCACATGTTCTGTTAATCATACACATCAAATACTCAGTACAACTTCCATGTCTATTACATGTAAAACTGTAACATTGGTGCACTCAATTAAAGTAAACTAACTGCATTAACCAATACAAGTGTGCAAGTTTTGATATCATGTTTTCCCTTTAATTTTTATAACTCTACGATGGGCAGAGCACTGTAAATACTAAATTTGGTCATCAAATATGCTTTTTTCTACGATATACTATACCATAGGTGTTTTAGAAGGTAAAAGCACGAGAAAGTTATCGTGACAGCAACAATGGTTGGATGTAAGTTTCGCTTTCTGTTTCTGCTTTTAAGTTTTCACACAAGGCTGTCAAGAAAACAATTCCAAAATGGTCATCTTTTTATCTTTTATATGAATTAAAGTCTCTGATTTTCTCGTATGGCTTGGTGTTTTGCTCTCCTACTAGTAAAACAGCATATTTCTTTCTGAAAATAGAACAGTAAAAAGAAGAAAATATCATTCTCAAATGGGACAACAAATTTCATTTAGCTTTCTGCGTGTTAACCATTATATATATTTATTCATTTTTTGCTTCTCTCTAGGATTTCAGCAATTTAACCTAATGCAGATATAAAGAAACTCATATGCTTTAGCCTTTAAATGTTGTTAAAGTGAAATTTTACAAAGTAGAAACTTTTACAATCTCAATGATAAAAAAATGGATAATGATACTTTCACAATATTCTTTTGACAACATTTTAACACTATCTATGTATCATTCTGTGATTGGTGTGGTGTTTACGACATGTAAATGATGTTAAAATATTGTCAAAAAAAAGTTGTCAGAATATCATTATCCTAAAAAATTACATGAAAACTTGTAGTAGGCAATATTTTTACAAAATTACTTTTTTCAATGACCCATTTAAAGTTAGTAACATTCAGGATCCCTAGAATGAAAGAAAGCGGGTTTATTTTGCAGGCATCAGATCACAACTACAGAGCAAAATCAATACATAGAAGAAAATATAGGTAAATGAAGTATAAAACAAGAGCAAAAATGTCATAGAAGTAAGTTTCACACTTGCAGCAGCTTAATTTATCTAGTGCTGCTAAGTAGCGAAAGCCAGATCAAATCTGATCTGTAACGAGTATAATTTGACTACATATTGGAGGCAACACTTTTTTTCTTCTTTATTTAGCTTATTGAAATTCTTTATATGCAATTCACATAATTACTTTCCAAACTTCAAACTGAAATCAACCTGAACTGTTTCTACATCATACATATCCACTCTTCACTCTTTCTTCTGATTTTCATTCCCAAAGTTTTCACTTTCCTCTTACTCATCCCAGAAACCCACAAAACTATGTTTTTAACTTCTCAAATTATCTTTCTCTTGGCATACCCACCATTTGACTATCCTTTAGGAGATTTTTGAATATGAAAATTCCAGGAGCCTGTCAATAATAGGTGATTATTACTTCATGAAATTCAGGTGTCAATTATGGTCACAAAAGTCCTCTTTAATAATAAATACACTTGATCATGATTTCTTTGAAAAAAAGATAAAGGAATGAATATTTAATGACGAGGGCCACGTCAATGAATAAAGGGATAGTTATACTAATCTCCCTTGAGGTTAACATTCTTGATTGGGAAACTACATCCACCTCCATAAATGTACTATTTTTAGAAAATCCTTCTTTTACATGAAATTTCTCATATCACATAGACTTTTACTTATGGATCATACATGCTGTCTCGTTAAAAATAACAAAGCATTTAAGGCAAGTTTAGTTTTTCAAAAAAAAAAAATAAAGCTTTCAAACATTCAACAAGTGAGGTTTAAAAAATTTGTTGTTTTTTAATTAAAAGTTCTATATTGTTCATCCAAATAAACAAAAGGTTAGGATATCATAACATTTCTTTATTTAAAAATTACCAAAATTAGAAAATATTTATTAAAAACGAAAGTCCGTTGTTCGTTTTCCTCCAAAACCTCACTCTCTCATACATACTTTTGAAATTCAATTTATTCACAATCAACTGGATACAGAGGTGCATAAGCAAATCGAACATGCTTGTAGAGTCCAATCTGCAAATATGATACTTTCATCTCCCCCTCCAACATTTTTCTTTAAGCATTTAATCTCTAAACTATTTTGGGAACAATGTGGCCTAATTTAGTTCACACAATGACCTTCTTACAGCAAAAAAGGAACCTGCAATATCCCAAATCCTATTGGTATTATAAGCATATGGTAAATTGCTATAGGGCAAGAAGAAACAAAACAGACAAGTCAACTCAAAGCACCAGATTTGGGGAAAAGAATAGATTATCCATATCTCAAACTAACGCAAGACCACCAGATACCTTGTTCATAACTTCAGTCCAAAAGAAAAACGCCAAGAACTTAAAAGTGGTGTGTTGATCAATCTTACAATTTCACAACACTTTCCCAGGAACCAAGCCATTCCAAAGACATAAAAGTGTACTTACTTGTTGCCCTTGATCTTGAACCAAGCCTCAGCACACTGCTTGTGAGCAGCAGCCAAATCATCCTTGCAAGAGCATCCCAGCTCAATGGGAGTACCAGATTCATGGTTGGTCATATCCATGCTGAGATGGCAAATCCTACAATCCCTCTCCACATTATCCAAATGCACCTTAACTTCGGGGACTGAACCCTCCTCCAGATCCACCTCCACCGAACACTCTGAAGCAGAGGATCTTCTCTCCTTCTCACACACTCCCACTATCTCAGTGCCAGGATCATGGGAAGACCTTTGCTCCTCATGCGACCGGTCGGTGGCGTCAGAACACCCCCCCTCGTCGGTGGCCGAGCTCCGTTGACAACAACCATTACTGTGTATGTCAACGACAACAACATGAGACTTGTCCTCAGTAGTGACCAACATTTTGAGCACCCAAGTTGAGAATCTTCATGTAATGACCCAGTGAGGCAAAGATCATTAATACCCACAAGTTTTTAGGGAGAAAGTTTCAGTCTTTCTGAAGCCCAGCACGAGTTGTGTGACTTGTGTGCAAGGTATGTGATCTCTCTCTTCTGAGACCCTGACACAGGAGGACCTTTGTGAGAGAGAGAGAGAGAGAGAGAGAGAGAGAAATGGATCAGAAGAGATGATATAAGAGAAACAGCATTATGATTATGCAGTGATCTGATGGGAGAAATATAGCAAAAAAATAAAAATTCCCTATTGTTTTGTTTGTTTGTGTGTAAAAAAAGAGAGGTCTTGGAAATCTAACAGTGTCTCTCATCTCAAAAACCCAAAGCATACACAGTTTTTAATATGTCTGATTATTATTATTATTATTTCGTGTGTGTCTATACCATGTCGTTAGCATTATAACAAGCAAAAGAAACCTTAAAACAAGAGAGATTGTTGAACACGGGTCACTCACGGTGAAGTGACATGGTGTGATGAGTTGTGGGATAAGTGGGGCCCATGCTTCTTTTTCCCTTGTGAAGTATGGTGAGAAACCAGTGTTGTTTTTCACTGTGGGCTGCAAATGATGAGTGCAACTGAGGAGAGAATGCAAGAAAGAAGGAAAAGGGAAAGGAAAACGAAAAGAGAAGAGAATGAATTTGAAGAGTGAGATGTTATGATTGACAGATAGAGAAGACACCTAAAAAAGCTCTTTCTTTTGCCGCTGCCATCAACAGATAAAACTGTGAAAAGCACAAAATTCTTTGTCCTCTTTTCCATTCACCGCTTTCACTTTTCTCTTTCTTCTTCCTCTTGTCTTTTATGTCTTTCTCATTCTCTTCATCTTCAACAAGTCTGAAAAATCTATTTTTGGTTTTTATACTTCTTAACAGATCACAAATTTTCTATCCTCATCTGTAAAATGAATTTTATATTTAAATTCAAACAAATAGATTCAGTCTATTTTTCTGAGAATTCCTTATCTTGAAAATTCAAAAAAACAAAAACAAGAAAGATCAAAGTAACTTTTTTCTGAAAACTTACCATTGGTGAATGGATCATAACACATATCACAAAGTTTGCAGCCCAGTTGTGCTTCATGTTTTATATCATATCACTTTTAATTTTTTATAATGAACTAATAGTTATTTTCAAATATAAATATTTAATATAAAAATAGAAGTTATATAATTGCTGTAATTTTTTTAGACCGGCATTCATTTGTAAAATTCTGAAGTAGTTTCCATGTTTCCACTGCCGCATGCTTAGAGTGACAGAAGCAACAACATGTGATAATATTCGGTGATAAAGATGATTGATAGGCCATTCTGGATATAAAAATATCTGTAAGAGCAGATTCTGTAAGAAATTTAGTAGGAAGATATCATCAGTTAGATAAAGAGAAAAAAAAAAAGTTGATTAATTGAAATAACTTTTTGTAATATTAATTATATTTTACCATGTAATTTTTGTTAAACTCAATTATAGAGGAAGCAAAAACCATATTCCAAGACATAGGTTTTAGCATCTATTGTCTGTTTGAATTATGAGACAGAACTGGTATCAACAGCTGAAAAAGAAGACAGAAAAAGGAAAAAGAAAACCTCAATGCATCCAAGCAAAGTAGCAAACAGTGCAGGTCTTGATGGCTACATCAACCTTACACATTCAGCTACTTTGCCACCAAACCCTCTAAAATGACCCGACACAATTCAGCACAAATTTTCCAGATTGGAGGGACTTTATATTTCTTTTTAACCAATGCTTTTCGATATTATATTATAAGAGTTTTTCGTGATTTTATTAAAAAAATCAAATCAAATCTAAATTTATTCCTCTTTCTCTATAGGCCCAGCTTAAATTTGCTTTAGACGGTTCAAGATTACGTTTCACCCTCCATGTGTGGTTAAGTTAGCTATTATGTCTCGCGATAAAAATATCTAATGGATTTCGAATTCAGATTGGATCTTAATAGTATTTTAAAATTGGATGAAAATTCAATCGAATTTTAAAATTCGATAAAATTTTAATTGAATTTTGTAATCTGATAAGTGTTTTGAAATCTAATTTTTAACTTTTTTATTAGAAAAAATAAAAAAGTCTTATTTGAGTTTCTATTTTTTTATTATATAAAATGTTGTATTTTATACTATATAGAGGGACGACGGACCAAGACTCACCAACACGATACAGGAGAGGACACCGATTGATAAGCATTCAATAGTATTAATGGACAATTAATGTGAATAATTTTACTGTATCATAGGTATTGCATTTATGTGTGATTGACAGGAATTATCAGTCAAATTATCTTGGATATATATAACATAATTAGCAAATCATGGGGCATAAAATATATTAAACGACATTTAATGGACTGGACAATTACAAAGCTTATAAATACAGGATGGATGACCAGTTAAAGTATGATTTTTCCAAGATACTTTTGAGAGACATCTCACTGACTTTAGCGTCAAGAGTGTTTTCTAGAGAGTTCCCCCTCGCTAGACCAATCGGAGAAAGAAAGTCAAGTAATCTAGTGCAGAATTCGGTAAAGAAGGAGAAACGTGTAGACCAATTGGAGGAAGAAAGTCAAGTAATCTAGTGCAGAATTCGGTGAAGAAAGAGAAACGTGTAAAGTGTGGACCTCGGACCTCGTTCGACATAAACATATTTATTTTTGTTTTCAAATACAAAAAGTTCATAGTTGATTTCCTTATTTAAATAACTATATAGCAAATGTCTATCTAGTATTCTCTTGGCTCTAGTAAAAATATAAGAAAAAAATATTACTTAATTAATTTCGACAACCAAACACGTATTTAGTGTAAGTTAATCAAAAGTTATTGTGTTAATAATATTTATAATAAATTTAACTCATATATACATATTTATTCGAAGAAAGTTTTAAAGATGTAATATCATGTAAATAAGGAAATGCGTATAATTCCTACTAAAAGTATGATTACATACTTTATGAAAATATGCATTCGTAACAATCATATTATATTTGTTATTAGTCGTTATTTTTTCATTTATTTTGCATCCTTGAATATTATAATTCTCACTCATATTCAACAAGTTAGACATAAGAATCATCAAGGATGATAATCACATTACAATATAAATACAAATATAATCACTCTACCGTAAGTATAATCACATTACAATACAAATAAAGATAAATTTAATCATACATATTTAAAAACAAACTTGACAAGCTTATGTTGATGGTGAAACCTTGTTCAAGTATGTGGCAGAAACTTCTATTAGAGGTTTCAATAGTTGGGCCATCCCTTATTTTGGAGCCTTTTATGAGCCCATTTCCAATGGTAGCATAGAGACTATGTCATCCTACTTACTCATGCACCTCATTTTCTAAATGTACCTCATTTTATAAATGTATTTCAGATTATATAATTTAAAAGATATTTTCAAATTTAAAAATGTACATTCTAAACTATATTTAAAAGATATATTCTGAAAAGTATTTTTGAATCAAAATCTAGTATTTTGAATTCAAAAATATTTTCTAGATTGCGTAACCTGGTAACTATGCCAATATATAAAGGTTATTCACTCTTTTTGTGTACATACATAATTTTTTTTTATCCTTTAACATTAAATTAAAATAAATATTTCATTTATTTTATCCTTTAACTAATTGTATTTTTTAATTTAATTATTGTTTTTCTTCACATTTTTTAAAATTTAACTATTTTTAAAATAAAATAATTATCTACAATAAAAAGATTACTGACCAAATAAATAAATAAAATGTTCTAAGTAATTAAAAATATTATTATTTTTCTTCTCCTTTCATATTAGGGATGACAAAAGGTCAGATTGGACACAGGTAGTGTCTATTGTTAAGGGTTCAGCAAGTGTATTGAATCGTATTAAGTAATGTAATATGGTAAGATGGAGTATCGTTTTTCAAGAGAATCGTATGACACTAACAATTGTATAATATCTTAACTAATTAAGACTTAGAAAAAAACTATTTTAATGATTAAAATTAAAATGTAATAAAAGTAAACATAATACTGGAAGGTCAAATTTGATCAATTGAAGCTAAGAGTAAGAATGAATGATTGGTGTTGATGATATGAGATGATGATGTTGTTGGGGTTAGACTTTTCCTACTGACTTTCATGCATATAAGAACTCATTCTCTTCCTTGGAATGTTAATGTCACTTATGAAAGGGTGTTGCTCCCTACACCTCCCCAAGTAGAACCTGTATCTCCCTACTATTTTAATTTATTTCAAAAATATTACACCTCCTCATATTTTCTTTTATTCCAAAAATACCCTACACCTNCCTATTATCCTTAACAATCTTTCTCTTTCTCTCTCTATATTAATGGAGCATTTACATGGCTCATTAATGGAGCATTTACATGACTCAAATTTGAAATTGTGATATATTTTCTTAAATAAGTTTGATTCAATCTTATTTTTACTGTTGAATATATTTTTTTCTTTTCAAATTACTTAATAAATGGTAAAATTTTGTTTTAAATTTCTAGAAAAATGTTTATATATATATGTGTGTTTTTTTTATATATAATATCTATAATTTTTAACATTATATTATGTTTTAACTCACCGACATGTTTGACTCAAATAACATGAATAAAATATTATTATGTTTATTATTTTGTATTTGCATCTGACTTTTAATTTTATAAAATAGAAATGGTGGAAGTACTAATATTGAAGTTTCCTTTGAATTTTTATATGTAAAAAACACACACACACACACACACACATATATATATATATATATATAAACATTTTTCTAGAAATTTAGAACAAAATTTTACCATTTATTAAGTAATTTGAAAAGAAAAAAATATATTCAACGACAAAAATAAGATTCAATCAAACTTATTTAAGAAAATATATATCACAAGTTGAAATTTGAGTCATGTAAATGTCCCATTAGTGACCCATGTAAATGCTCCATTAATGTAGAGAGAGAAAGAGAAAAATTGTTAAGGTTAGGAGAGGTGTAGGGTATTTTTGGAATAAAAGAAAATAGTGGGGAGATGTAAAATATTTTTTAAATAAATTAAAATAATGAGGAGGTACAGGTCCCACTTGGGGAGGTGGAGGGAGCAACACTCCTTACGAAATTACTTAGAACCCAATCCCTTGACATAAAAGGCCCAACCTTGATTATTAGACCTCAATCCTTTAAATCCCTAATAACCAATTCCGCATTAAGAAAAGAAGCTATAGACAATCAAACGTCCCATCTCTATCCCTAGACAATATTCCTTCTGAGTGAAATTCTCCAGATCATGGTTCATGAGTATTTCCCAATATCACATAAATCAAGTCATCAAGCTATGAATGGCCAAAAACATAATTAACATTACGAATAGGAGAAAATCACTAACATGAAATGAAATAAGCCTAAAATGTTTAAATCATATTCAAATACATGAGTTTAGAGGTTACATCTTCCCTAACAACAAATGAATTTAGCTCTCCATTGTCATGGAGAATCTTGGTGTATAATGGAAGAATGAATATAAGATGGAAACCCTAGAAAGAGAAAAGGAAAGCTCCTACATGCCCAATCTGCCTCCAACGGGTCGAAAATAGGATTTATGTGCTTCAACTGCCAAAAGATATCAACCCCAATGCATCAAAGCCTTTAAATAGATCCAAAGTATCACATATGCCCATGTCGCCAGCGCTCAACGCCCTAACTAGGGGCAAGCAGGCGAAACTGCATGAAGAGTGGCGCTTAACGCCCTGACCAAGGGCAACTAGGCGTCTCGTGGTGTGGTTGACTAGCGCTCAACGCCCCATAGGAGGGAAACCAGGCATGGATGCACAAACATCAGCGTTGAGAGCCCCAAAAAAAGGCAATTAGGTGTGGTTGTGTGACAACCAGCGCCTAGGGCCCTAGAAAAGGGCAAGCGGGCGTCCTCAAGCCTTCTGCATCCTTCTATTCTGATGCTTTTGCTGTCATTCCTGGGTTCCAACTCCTTGATACTTTACTCCTCTTCCAAAACCTACCAATAACCTATAAAATTGAGGGAATTAGTGATAAAAATCATTAAGTATAACCTCGATTCCTTTATTCACAAAATTCAATTAAAGTCAAGAATTTAAACAAGCTTCAAAGTAAAAAAGAGTTGATTTAATATTAAAATTGAATCATAGATAACAGTAAAATCAACCGTTATCACCTACCTACAACCCGACTCGCAAAATAAAAATTTGTCTTGCAACCCGCCTTACTCATTGCTTAAAAAATATTTGTGAATATTTTAAAACTTACGAATACTCACAAAATACCCTTAAAAATTTTAAAAATATATATTTTATACATTTTTAAAAAAAGTAATATATATATATATATATATATATATATAATATAAATAAAATTAAATTTAAATTAAATTTAACTTAATAAAATATAAGTTAATCTTATTTTTAATTAAATTTAATTTTAAATGAATATAAATTAAATTATTATTATTATTTTTTTAATAATGAATACATATTAGTCGATATTATCATATCTACATTTAATTAGTTTAAAAATGGATATTAAAATACTTGTTATAAGTTATCTGTGAATAATAAATATTCATAGATAATAATTACTCTTATGAATTTATCCACATATATCCCTAATTGCGAATTTTCTTGTCATTTGAACCTTCTCCTTTCTCTCCATATACAAGACTAAACACAGGAGAGAGAATAAATTTATCATTTTGTCACAACGGAGGTGCAGAAAGAAGCAGTCCAACCAAACTTTGTTATTCAGACATAACAGCCCAAATATTAAAAGAAAAATGGTAAACGATTAAATATTTTGAGGCAGCATATTTAATTAATTTGTTGGACATTAATTGTGAATGTAATGCACTGTCATGTAGTACAGATGCAGATGGCTGTTTTAAAAATTTCAATTTTTGTACTACCACCTTATTATTCTCGCTCTATTTTTTTTTAATTTCTGAATTATTGAAAAGAAAACTTCAAACATCTGATAATGGATCTCGTTTCTTTTTGTGATTTATTTGAATGTTGATTTTCTCCTAAATAAAATTAATTAACGGCATTTAACAAATTATTATGAGTTGATAATAATCAACAACAACATAAATGAAAAAAGAAAAATAAAAGGAATAATAAAATTTTATGAGACACTTTATTCTTGGTGGGGTTCTGAAACCAACCATTTCATTCAATCGTGCATTAGTTGTTCCCCACTTCACTACTACCAACCAATACATATTTTGTTTTATTTCACAGTTCATGTACAATATCGAAATTAAATTCTCCACTCCATGCGCCATAATTAAAATAAATATATATATATTTTTTATTAAATTCATAGTCAAAAACTTATTATGTCAAAATATATATTTTTTATTTCTGAACTTCTGCAAGTAATGCATAGAAGGGAAAATCCATAATGTATTTTCGACTTTCAAGTCTGAGTGATATTAGTTAACTCGAGTATTTACTATTTTATCATATATTTTTTCCAAATATAAAACTCTTTATTATTTTGTTATAAAATATTTATCTTAAAAAAATGTAAAATTAAAGGTAAATTGATGCATTATATATCTTCACTGTTTCACCTATATCGAGAGATTATATTTTAATTAAATATTTCTTTATTTGCCACCGTTAAAAATACCATTTCAATTAAAAATAAAATTAAACTGTGTTATATATAAATAAGATGTAAGTGTTATTTTATAAATTGATTTTATAATGTTAAGATGTTCATTTCTTAATGTAAAAAAAAAATATCACAGATTTCATGATAATTAGACATATGACTACATTATAATATATAAATGAAACTTAAATATGTACTCAACTTGTTTTCATGTTTAAGTATTTTTTATTTAAAATAACTGAGAAACTGATGGAATTTAAAAAATAAAATAAAAAGTTCACTCAGAAACATAATATCAATAAAGTATGAACTAAAACCATATAAAAAATGATATTATTTTCGGTTAAAAACCTTAACATGAATTTGTGGATCTTTATATGTTTTATTTTTTCATTTATATATTTACAAAAACAAATGTTGGAAGTTGGATTAAACTAAAAGAAAACTATATTAAAATTAATTTGAATTGGGAAGCAAATAATCCGTAGCTCTGGGAGAGTAAGAGATGAAAAAAAAAAATGATAAGATCCGAAAATGATGGTTGGAAGATAAGAGTGAGAAAGTGCGGTAGAAAAGAATGACAAGAAATTGAGGAAAGGGGTTGAAATTTGGAGATATGAGAAGGACGTCACGGGCCATATCCCACCTTATAATCTTAACAACTTTTTTTAACACTATAAAATTTTGGTATTTTAAAATTATTTTTTAATAATTTTTTATAACGTATCATTATTTGATTGATTTATTTGAATTTATTTTTAAAAAATATTTAAAACAGATCATTTATAAAAAAAGTTGTCGAAAAAATATTGTTAAATTTTTTTTTAAGATAACATGATATTTTGACAACTTTTTGTAATAGGATATTTGTTATTATTTTATTGGTATGTTTGAATTGATGTTTAAAATAATATTTAAAATGAACCAATCACAAGTTACCACGTTGGTGTTGATAAAAATATTGAGATTTTTGTTTATTTATTTATGTTTTCCCACCTCGTGTCTTCCTCATAAAACCTGTGTAGTCCAAGAAGGAGACATGGCAACTACATACTCACACTTGTAGACAATTTGTACACTCTTATGTCCAAAAATTCTACTTCACCTAGGACCCCATTTCCTCTTCAATTTCATTTCAACGTCATTTCCTTTCAGAATTTAACCCCACCCACCCCTCCATCTTACAACCTATTCTTCCTCTTACATTACACTCTCACTTCTATCATCAGGACAAGAGTCCAAACACTTTACCTACATATTTTAAAGCTGCCAAAAACTATATTATTTATGAAATTCAAACTGTGTAAATAGCATTCTTGTTTAGAAGAAATAGACAGAATAGACAGTGAAACAAAAGGGCCATCCTTCAGAAGTGTGTGTACTGTGTTCTTTAGTGGCCCTCTCCTACATTAATAGTTTAGTGTAGAATTAATCTTTTGTCCTTTCAGCAAAATTCATAAAGAGATTTAACAGCTCATTCTTTAACAGGAGACACGGTAGCTAGCATGTGATAAAAGCGATCCTCACCAAAGTCTGGCCTAAAATTTACAACTCATGTGCTAACAATAACCTCTAAAGATATTGCAATGTTGCCACGTCTATCATTCCATTTCCTATGGAACACTCTGTGTGACTCTCAAAGCAATATGCAGAATTCCCTCAATAACAATTCTCACTGCCTTTCATTCTAATTAAACTTCATAAAACCATGTGTTTTTCGGAGTGCAATTCACTCAAGCTCACTGGTTTTAGACTCTCAGATGCTGCTTCAATTGGCTACTATGTATCTATGTACTTTTATATTCCTGCACTGTTTACATTTTTTAACAAAAACCTAATTTAATATTATAAGGCTATAGTAGCTACTGTGACTGTGTGAGACACAAAAAATATCATGTCAACATATGACAACTCGAGTGTGGTCGGTCAGTGAACTATGACTATGAGTGCCAGGTTTGCCCAGTTAGCTTTTGTGCATAAAATGACCATGTTCAGCAGGGGGAAAAGTTGCTTTATCAAAAGGTGAAATTGATTTGTTGAATATAGGTAATGATCGAAATTCAAAAACCTTCCAAATGGGGAGAAATTTCTTTTGGCCGACTGATTAGAATGCATAGCTAATAGTCAGCACTGTTTTATTCATACGGATGGATTGCAAACTACCCGGTTAACTAGCTTGAATGCTTCCATTTTTGCTATGTATTGTACTTAATTAAATTTTTCATCTTCCAACAGTGGCATCCCCAATTTGTAATTGAGAGGGAGAATATGCGCATCTGTGACATCGGAGAGAGACTAACTTTTTCCTGCCATTTATTTCTGAACCCATAGAAAAAGTTTCTGATTAAAATCAACAAAGTTACTCACAGATATGAAAGATATTGGAAAATGTCCTTAATTCTTTGGTCAAAGTTGCTCTTATTCTATGGCTTTAAAATATCTTAGCAGCCTTCTTCATGGGGGATCGATACACTCATCAGAAACCCAAAAATTCTATAGCGCAGTTAAATTCATATCAGTAGCTCATAAATCTTAGTACATCAATTGGAAAAATGTGCCTCCGTATTAGTAAAAGTTAGCATTAACTTGCACGGTGTAATTTTGTAAGATGTTTGGAAGGTGACCTCATTCTAGTGACTGAAATAATGTACTGCATATACACTGACATTCACGGAAAACTACTTCTGTAAAATATATAATTATATATTTATAAGTGTACGTATATATTATATGTGTGTGGTGAAAAGCAGAAAGACCTAATAATGAGATAATATATACCTGGTTGAAGAATAATTTACCTTGGTGGGATCCAGTCCCTCTTGGACTGAATTAGTGGATCTATTCAACCATGCTCAGAAAGCATGAATAAGGTAATCATTAAGCCTATGTTTTGCTAAATTTAAGGGTGTTGGGTTCTGGAAAAAAGAAGTTAACTTCATATATATTGAATGAAGAAGAAAAAGAGAAGAAAACAATAATACAGGAACAAAGTTCTGAGATCCACTACATAAATCACATGAGATGGTTAAATATGTTAAAAGCGAAAAGAAAAGTGAAAGAAATTGGGTTGGTGAGCGCGAGAGAGCATTAAGAAGATTGATAACATGGACTTACACATGAATTGTATGACTGTCTTTCGTATGCAGAATGCAGTTTGTAAGCGAAGAACAGTGGTGGTTTGTGATGGTGTGATTAGAGATTGTCGACAAAACCATGAGAAACAGTAGAAGCCACCAAAGGAGGAATCCAAAGGGATAGCATGATCCCAAACATTGAAGAAGGAAGAGAAGGAAAAAGTGATAAATCTGAGATTTGGGATCAATGCGATCCCTTTGGATGCCTCCTCCAGTTGCAGTGGATTACAGTAACCAAAGTTCAGCTTCTGAGTTGATTCTTGAGTGTGTTTGATATATAGTTTATGGTTCTGTCTCTGAAGGATTTTGTGGTGAAGGAAAAAGAATGGATGATGGAAGGGTATGTGTGAGTTTGAGGGTTGAAGGTTGAAGGTTGAAGGTTTGAAAGCAAAAGAGAACAAGTGCTTATATTAACAACAAAAACTCTCTTTCCATGAATTGATTATATTTACGAAGATTTTGCAGAATAATCCGAAAATGTTTTTTGAGGAAATTATGATATTTATTGAGATGTAGACCCCATTCCATAACAATCCAGACACCCCGAAAGAAAATTTACCCGACAATGGGTCAGCTATCCATTATTGGAAATTCTCTACAAGTTGGCTAGCAATATATATTACAATTTTATTCCCTGTCTTCGCAAAGAAAAGCAATTTTATTCTCTAAATTTTTCTTTTCCTCTTTAACTAAATCAAAGTTTGTGGTCCAATCCATGTTCCCACTCACACAGAGCAAACTATTATAATAATAATAATACTTGGTTCAGAAGTCTGCATTATAAAAATTATGACATTATATGTACGCATGATTAAATATACTTTATCAATGATATGAATGATCATACATATGACTTAACACAGACTAAATATATGCACAGTGGCTGGATATTTTGAACAAATCCAACTTGTCTACATTGGTCAAAGATGCTTAATATATAACGCATTACATTAATAAACAACATTATAAATGTAGATATAACTTAGTATCATGTTCCTTTTCTAGTAAGTTTTTTGCATCAAAATCCTAAATAAAAAAGATTTAAGAAAATGGTTTTAATGGGTACCCAAAAGAGAAGCATTTGTTTGCTTGCAATGGAATCTAGTAAAAATGCACATGGATAGGCACATTAAACGGGTATTTTAGCTGTCTAGATCCTCTTTTCTTTCTTTACATCTCATCTAAATCTTCTCCACATGATCATGGCTACTAATAGGCCTCTAAAAAAGTTTAATTCATTTTCTCTAACAAACACCTTCATCGTACATGCTTCTCAAATGTTCCTATCATTCGTAAAGTTTGAGGACTAAGTTTGTCTTCCTTTATCGTGCAAACGGTAAAATCAACCACTTCAACTTTATCAAAATCTTCACGTGAAACTGTCTTCTCTTCTCACTTACCCCTCTCTATTTTTCATCTCCCTCCTTGCTTTTCAATTCTTCCACACTCAATGCATATATTTAGGTTTTTCTCAAATTTCCACCACCCTTATCCTCTCTTTTAGAATGCATCTTTTAATTCAAACTATATCAAAATTGCTTTTAAAGAAAATCATTTCCACCATCTTAAAAGTCTATAATATTCCTATCTTTTACTGTAAAACAACAAGTAAGAAAAACATAACTAGTTATATTTTTGGCAATTAATGATTTCATGGAATATACTTGCAAAACTTTTATATCAAATATATGAGAATGTAATATTTCTAATTTTAGTTTCATGAGAATCTTTCTTGATACATTTGAAAAAGAAATTAATGTTTAATAAATCCAAACCATGTTACAGACCTTTTTATAATTTTTATGACTCTGGATATATAATATTATATATCTCGTAGTTTTCATATAATTATTAAGGAAGCTTACAATATCCAAACCTTGAAACTTGTTTCAATGGAATGAAGGGTATTTTTCCAAACTGAAATTATTACAGTTAAAGAAAAATCAAATTTTGATAGCTTAGTTTATATATTCTAGTTCAGGTTATCAAGTCAAATATAATTGTTTCAAAAACATATTATTTAAAAATTAAGCTTTGATCAATAGACTTAATTAGCAGATTAATTTATTTAAATAAATACAAATAAATCATTATTAATCTATTTATATATTGTTTACAAGTATATTTAACTAGTCATACAAGCAAAATAGAGTTTGCATGATATACATCTCAAATAAAGTGGCAAAATTTGTTAGAAGTGGGTTCTAGGCCTAACTCAACTCCACAAAACCGGTTTATCTCTAGTCGATGTGGGACTTCCAACACACCTCCCTCACGCCGAGGTATATACATCTCGAGCGTGAAACTAGATATTAATGGGTGGTCCGATAACGGCCCAATAGCGGGTGGAACAATCTGTCCAACAAATATCGCTAGGATAAACTCTATACCATGTTAGAAGTGGGTTCTAGGCCTAACTCAACCCTACAAAACCGACTTATCTCTAATCAATGTGGGACTTCCAACAAAATTTAGTGTAAGAAATAAGATAAGTTCGAACTTTATTATCGTGAACTACCCGTTTCATATAACTTGAGAATACTTTTGAATGCAACATTAACTAAAATTTCAATATTTAATTACTTCATCAGTTTTTATCTAATAAAATTACTTTTAATGGAAGTCTTATAAAATAGATAAATTGGGGAAGAAAATATTAAGGCCCACTGGCTATCCTCCACAAAAGAGAGATGAAAAATACATGTCTAGCTAGCTACCCGAAATTATCAAACACTCTTTAACATTTTGACAGGAAATTTTATAACTTTTAAAATATTTAAATATATTAAATTTAAATTTATTTTATTTTAATTATTTTATCTTTTACGAATTTTGTTTAAGAAAATATTTAATGTTATTATGTTTTAATTTCCTTTATTAGAGTAAAATGTTTTAATCAAATGAGATGAAATATCAAATTTTTAATGATTCAAACAAAAAAAAAATAATACTGATAACTTTTAATATTGCCCACACAGAACGGAACGGGCAAGCCCACATGGCCCGTATTAATTTAAATTGTAAAAAAAAAGAAATACATGTTTTTAACATTAAAGGGATAGAAAATATTTCATTAGGTGATTTGTAATAATGTGTATAAATATAAAAGTTATTAATTAACACATTCAACTGTACATCTAACTATTATGGTTAATAATATTTATAATTTCAATAAAAAAATCTTTAAAAAAAATTAAGATTTAGAAAGTATAAATTGTTATTTTGTTTTGAACAAATATTTATTAATCACATTTAAATTACATTTCTTTTAAAGTCTTTAATGTATTATACTTGTTAATTTAAATAATAAAATTAAAAAATAAAAAATCTTATGCAGATTAATCCGCAAGTTTGTAGATCAGATGTTATGCAACTGACTTGAAATATAAATCAGTACATCAATGGACCAAAACACGACGGATTAACTCATATTGCTACCCTTAGTTTATTAGGATAACTTGTGTTTTTTATATACAATTTTTTTTCTTTATTCTAAATAAATAACTAATAAGTTAAAAAATAAAAATTTATTATATCAATGGATTTGCTAAGTTGAATTAAAAGTCCAACATTATTTAAAATTATGAAAAATGGATTGACTAGAGTTTTATCTTATTCATCTCAAAGGGTCCATATATCCCATGAACACTCACAAAAATTCTTGCAAATTACTCACCAGCAAAACTCTTGTCTTGATAGTGAAATCCAAACTTGACATCTTTGTCAAATACTTACTACACCAAATCAATGCTATGCTTTTATCACGTGTCTTGTATGAAAAACTTTACTCTTAAACATCTGAAAAGCTTTTGAAACACCTTCAAAATACACACACACACTACTAATGATGTCACTTTCTGAAAATTTCCTTTTGAATGAACGTTATTATCCATACTAGATAACCGAGTTTCACACCATAACTCGCACCATATGCACATCTAATTTGGCCAAACACAGCTACCAACACAAGGATATGAAGGTGGATCGATAAGAGAAATGGAGATCTTGTGAAGCAATAACAAATCCAACATAGTCAACAATGGTGTGGATCATTAAGATTCATTATTCAATTTCATTCACTGTCCACAAAAGAAATGGCTATATATAGATTTCTGTGTTGGTAGTTATATAATTAACCCCATAAAAGGTGATGCATAGTATTGATTATATATTCCGATGAGTGATCAAATATAGAGAGCTAGGTTTGAGGTATTAAAGGTGAATAAAAGAGAAGAAAGGAGGGTAGGTAGGTGTTCATCCTTGAATTATATTTGTTGAAAGTTTGACATCTACTAAATATACTAAATATAAGACCAATTTAATATATATATATATATATATATATATATATATATATATATATATATATATATATAAAAGTGGAGGTACAAATCTCATTTTACAAGTCGGTTTTGTGGAATTCAGTTAGGTTGAAGTCTATTTTTAATATAGTATCAGAGCTATAGTTAAAGTCTATTCTACTATCGAGTCACTGATTTTGTGAAATTGAGTTAGACTTAAGTCTACTTCTTAATATATTTGAAAGGATAATGATACTTAGACAACATTTTTTTGACAACATTTTAACATCTTCTACGTGTCATTTTGTTATTGGTCCATGGTGGTATTTATGATTAGGTTTAATACCTATTTTGGTCCCTCTTTTCATAGGGTTTGTTCAAAGTCGTCCTCCCTTTTTTAAAAAGTTCACTAAAGTCCTATTTTTTGCAAAAACTGTGAAAGTTAGTCTTTTTTGCTTACGACGTTAATTTTGCTAATGACAGAGCTGCCCAGCTGCAAATATTTGATGAGTTATAACGTTTTGATTGTGTTGGCACTGTTATGTGTTAAAAAAAAGTAATTAATTGTGACGTGGAATTTAATAAAGTTAGGGTTAAAATAAAAATTGAATTTGGGGTAATTAAGTAAAGTAATCTTTAACTCTCCTTCCGTGCAAGGAGCAGTGGGGTTATCCTTGTTCTCCTTCTTTTCTCTGTTCGAGGTTGACGTTGTAGGAGATCCTCATACTCTTTGTTCCGGTTCGCGGCGCAAGGGTCATGACCGTAGCATCTCCATCGACCACGCAACATGGGGGTTTCTGCTCTCGCTTTTCTTTTGACTCGTGATTGGTTTTTTGTCTTGGGGTTTCCTTTTACATGAACTCTTCTTCTTTCCTAAACAAATTTTTTCTGGTTTTGAGGTTTCGTTGTAGGGGAAGTAACATTGCCATTCGAAATGTCAACCTTGGGGTTTTGTCGAAATTGGGTTTTCTAAAATTAAATTGGAGATTTCTGGGGTTTGATTCATCTGTTTTCTTTGCAGATATGTGATTGTAATTTAGGGTTTCTGTGATTGCAAATTTTTCTTACAATTTGAGGTTTGAAATTAAGGTTCCTCAACTTGTTTCTGAAATTGGGAAATTTGCAATCTGTTCTTACAAATTAGGAGTTAGGTTTTCAAATGGGAATTTTGTTCAAGTTAGGGTTACTTAATTACCCCAAATTCAATTTTTATTTTAATCCTAACTTTATTAAATTTCACGTCACAATTAATTATTTTTTTAACACATAACTCTGTCGTTAACAAGATTAATGCCGTAAGTAAAAAGGACTAACTTCCACACTTTTTATAAAAAGTAAGACTTTAATGAACTTTTTAAAAAAAAGATGACGACTTTGAACAAACCCTACGAAAAGAAAGACCAAAATAGATATTAAACCTTATGATTATTATTATTAATTGTGAAATAATTTTGGACCAATCATATAATAACACGTAAATAATGTTCAGAAAAATGTTGTGTAAGTATGATTATCCTATTTGAAATTGAGTTTTTAATACAAGTATAAGAGTAACGAAAGAAGGAGAGAAAAAGTGAGTTATTATTTATGAAATGTTGTTGGAAAAAAGGTGAGAGGAAGTGTTGCATATATAGGATGCATTGAGGGGTGTGCAGAAATTGGATTGATATAAAAGAAGATGGTGATGAATGATGATGATATATAAATGGCGTGGTCCAGCTACTGTTCAGTGCATATTGCATAAGAGTAGCCACGACAATACCATTAGTGGGATGACAGTACTGTCAATATTGGCCCTCTATAGGTGTGCTAGCTGCTGCATGCTGCCATTGCTGTTTCTTCAAGGTGGAACCCCATGTGCTCCAACAACCTCTCTTTCTCATTATATCTATCATTACCCTTTAAATAAATATCTTTTCATCATCACAAACACTATAACTTACCTTAAATTATTCATGCAAACTCTTTTTCTTTTCTTTTTTTCTATTTCGTCAATTTAAATGGTCGAAACTTCAACAGAGTAATACAGTTGCCTATCAGAAGAATGCAAGTGGGGAAGAATGTAGCAAAATATTCTATTACATTTCTCGTTTCAATCGAGAAAAACAATAACTTTTTTTTCTTTTTGTTCCTTTACTGCAAAATGATATTTTAATTTTGAAATAACAGAAAAATATGTTATTTGGCAAATATTGGAAATTAGGTGAAAGAGAATTGCGGTGAGAAGAAATGATTTCATGGTTGTGAGAGCACTTTTGGGAGCTTCGACGGAACATTATATATTACTCTGATTCTGCTCCTTCACTCCTCCAGTTTTCTGTCCTATACCTTTCTGCACTTTTATATCATATACAACTTTCCATTCATCTTCCTACTTTCTTTATTCTCATTTCTTTTCAATTTATCTCTCCTTCATCTTTCATTTTCCATATATACATCTAATCTTTAACAAACTTTTTCTCTTTCACATACATAAATTTTTTTACTTTCATTTGATACTATATATATTTTTTTTATTTTTACTCTATTTTTTCTTAAAATATAAAAATTTATATTTTTATAGCTATTTTATTCTTATGCAATATTTCAAATTAATGTAAAAATATATTATTAATCTTTTTTTAATCATTCCCATTTTTCACATCCCAACCATTAATATTTAAAGTGATAGTGAAACAAATTCAAATTCATAACAAATGTTTTATAATTTTCACATCAACTAAAAGTAAAAAATTAATTTATAAATTTAATCTTACAAATTAATTTTATAAAATTAAATTAGACTTAAAATTCACTTTTTAACATGATATTAAAACTATTATTTAATATCTATTAAAACAAGATTTGAGTTTTGTTTAGTTTATGTATTTTGAAATAATGAATATATATTTAAAATTTACTTCTTAAGAAGATTATTAGTTACATTGATTTTTATACAATTATCCAACTCTTAATTAATTACTAACATTTTTTTTGTGTAATCATTATTTTTAAGTTCTAAGGGTTGGAATATATAGTTAAATAAATAACGTTATATTTAACTCATTATAAATAAATTATATGGTAAAAGTTGATTTTATTTCTAATAATGTAGAATCTCTGTTATAATAAAATATTGAGATAGACATTTAAACTCTATTATGATAAGATATGGAATAAACATTTAAAATTATATAATTGTAATGGTTTAATAACAGTCTAATAACGAAGAATTATACTATATATTCGATAAATTACTAAGATGATAAATTTAATTTATCATTACAAAATCAAATATGATGTGAGAGTTGTTTACTCAAAAATAGATTTTATTTATAATTAATTTAAAATATTGACAAATAGATTTTTATTATCCTTACTGATTTATTTAGTTTGGTATAATTATCTCCTGTAAAAAGATAAATGTGGTATTTTCTTAAGAAAACATGAATATAGAAGAATATTTATTTGAAAAATAATGGATTGCTTTACAATGATATTCAGATGTCTTGCTGGGCCTTGGTTTTCAATTCCTTGACAGAACTTGTTTGGATGGTGTGGGTCAAATCAAATTATGATCATAGTATCAATTGAGAAAAAAGCAAGCAGCTGAATGTGAGTTCATCAACTTTATATTATCATTTTGATAGAGAAATAACAAATAACATTTAATCGAGTTTACAAAAAAAATATTGGGCACAACTTTTTTAAACTAATAGAAATTAAACTATTTATTTAATTTTTAATTTTATTTTATAAATTTAAATATTTTTAACTGAATTTTTATTCACTTTTTTAATTTTATTAAATATTCAGTATTTTTATATTTTTCAGTTGGACTTTTATCATTTATGTTTTTATCTGAATGACATGAACTTTAGTGAAATTTTATCCATCATTAAAAAAAATGAAATTTATTTGATTAATATAAAATGATAATATAATTAATGTAAAAATATAAGTGACTTTCGTTATTTTTTATTGAAACATCAATAGAATGTTGATGCCACTGTTATTGATGTATATAATTCCTAATACATGAATAAATAACAATTAAATAGTAAAAACTCAATAAAAATATATCAAAATTTTAAGTACTTCAATAAAAAAACAATTTAAATAAAAATTCAATTAAAATATTTGAATTTATAAATTAGTTTAGATTTAACTAAGTGAAATCAAAATTTGATAAAACAAAAAACAAGTATAATATTTTAATATCTTTTTTATTCTTATAAATATAATCTCGTTTTTTAAATTCTTGAAACACGTTTAAATAAATATGTTGCGTGAGGGGAGACTGTTTCATGATTGTTGCAAAAAGGTCTATTAGATATTATTCTATATATATATATATATATATATATATATATATATATATATATATATATATATATATATATATAACAACTTGTCCTTTCACTGTATTATTAAATTTATTAATTTTACCGAAAAGCTACAACAATAGAATATCTAATGGAAATTTTATCGATCAATCGTTTTCATGTTGAGTTGTCCGATTTTGTGTATATATATTATATATATACATGTTGTGTGTGGAAAGATTGAAAATGAAAGTTCTTATAAATTAATACGTAATTCATGGTCACTATATTTTTAAATTTTACAGCAAAACATCCTAATGAAAATTATTCAAATAAATGTCTTTTCAAAGAAGTTATCAATAATTTGATTTTTCTTATGTTTTGTAATCCAATAACATTTAAATAAACAATTTCTAATGTAGCGAAACCTAGTACACATAGGTTACTTTGGCCTCCAAATTATATATAATATAATATAATTTTAGATATTTATGCAAAAAGTTTTAATATGTTTTCTCTATTTGACATTCTCGTAAAGTTTTATACATTTATATAAAAAATTTTAACATTTCTATAATATTTGTCAAAATATAAGATTGTAAATGAATTAGCTCTTGTACTCGTAACGATTACTCATGTTGAAATAGATGAAAAAAAAAATTATAAGATAATGAATTTCATAATATAATAAAGAAGCCTCTTTAAATTTTTAATGGCTGTTTTAGGACATTATATTGAATATTTGACCGTTTATCTTTTATAAATCTTTATTATTTCTTTATTAGAAAGAGTTGAATTATGTTAAGTATTTACATAATTCACACAACTTATTTAATAATCCCAGTTACATTTTCTCAACATATATGATTATTGAGGTTATTTGACCGAAATTATTCTCAAGTATTTTTAAGAACAAGAAGAAATTTTCACGTACATAAGCTTTTTTACGAAAAAACTAAAAAAAAATGAAGTAAATTAAAAATCTAATTTTAGAGAAACCAGAAATATTTATTTCCTTTTTTTCTCTTAATAACTATTATCCTTCTATTTAAATATATTAAGAAAAATTAGGCTTAATTGTCATTTTCCTTTTCTATTATTATTTTAAACTTTTACTTCTAATTTTATGATCACTCACATTATTTTTTCTCTTTAACAACTTTCATATAAAAATTATGGTCTATATATTTTCAACAACAGTACACAAGAAAAAAAACAATTCATCACATATGTTTTTACACAAAAACTCTAATCATGGTTCATGATCCATGCATGATAGATGAGTTCTGTAAGGTTGAAAGATTATATTTTGCATGTCTCAAAAGTTGTGTCTTAGTCTTGTTACACGTGAAGTCATCTATCTCAATCACGACTTCTTTCGAATTTGAAATTATTCACATTGGGGACAACTTTCATCCTATATATGTGCAGAAGTCGTACATTGCCCTTGTGACTTCTATTCATACTCATTGTACTTGAAGTCATCTATTCCAATCACAACTTCTTTCTAACCTAAAAGTCATCCACACCTCTGATGACTTTCATCCCATATATCTGCAGAAGTCATGCATTGCTAACATGACTTCACTTTTGAATAATAAAAAAATAACTAGTTCCCAAATTAAACATATTCTATCAGAGTCGAAGAGGTACCTGCAAAGAGACTCCAACTCTACAAACTTCTTCAACCTTCACTTCATTAGCTATTCTTCCTTCTTCCTTTTGGTACTTAGGAGTTGCGGTTGCCAAAGATTTTTTTTAGGCTCAAGTCAAAATTAAGTGCCAACAAAAAGTCAAAATGAAAATTAATGTAAAAAGTAAAAACAAACCCCGATTGTTGTTATATTTTTAACAAAAATTAATACTCATATGCCCTTACCTAAATGAGCTTAGGTTTGAGCTTAGGTTTGGGCTCCATGGCCCAAAAACCCATTTACCTTGATTGAGACAATGATTAATTGAATTTTGCTAAGCTTCACAGTGAGCGGTACACCATTAGATTTGATAAGTTGACATGTACTCAACTAGACCGATTAGTAAGTGGTTCACCATTAGCTTCGACAAAAGGCACATGGAACTGGTAGAAGCCATACAGTTCTCGACAGGTGCACCTAACTATCAGTAAATGGAACATAGTCCTGGTTGGTAGCACATAGCCCTTAATAAGTGATACATGACACTTAATAGGCAACACTTAACCTTTGACTGGTAGCTTTAGGCCCTCGACATGCGACACATGGCTCTTAGAAAGCAACACATAACCTTCGACAATTAACACTCAACCCTCAACAAGCGGCACGTGACACTCAGTAAGCGATACCCAAAATGTGCTTTGCACTAAGTTATCACAGGAAGAGATCAATGTTGATAAGCCAAAAAATACTCGTTCAAAATCCTCCTTAGCGAAAAAAGACTGAGTAAGGAAAGAGTACACTTAGGTCTACAACAAACTATTCATATACAATTTCCTATCTAAAATAAAGTTTTAAATGTGTTACATTCCAGGTGTTAGGTATCGATTCCTCCGACAAGTATTCTAGTGTATAAGCCCCTTTGTCGATGTCTTTTGCTACTCAAAACATTCCCTTCCAATTAAAGGAGAGATTATCATCATTTTTCTTAGAATTGTTATACATTCACCATACTAGATCACCTATTCTGAATGTTTTGGGTTGTAGCTTGGAGTTTATCTTCTTGTTGCCTTCTGCTTTGTAATCGCCTCACATATTAGAGATTTCTCTCATCTTTCAACTAATAGGTATAAACTTGTGCCCAGACAATCTTGATTGCGGTCTTCATTTTATCACTGACATCGTAGAGATGACTAATTGATTTCTATTTAAATCGTGGCATCTATGTCGTATAGTAAGTTGAAAGGAGTTTCCTTAGTAGATGACTACAGTGTGGAGTAATACACCCACACATAGTTATAACAAGTCTTGTGGCCATTTACCCTTGGTCGAATTCAATGGCTTCTTCAATTCAACTAGGATGACCTTGTTGACGACCTCGGCCTACCCATTACAGTAGGGGTGTTCCACTAAGCTGGTTGTATGTTTTATGCCAAGTCTTGTGTAGAACTTTGCCTTCTTGTCGATGAATTGACATTTATTGTTAGTGATGACGTTATGTGGGACTCTACACCGTCAAACTGTGTTTTTACAAATGATATGTTGGGCTTGTTGAGTCGTGATAGCGGATAGGGGTCGACCTCGATCCACTTGTTGAAGTAGTCTATGTCAACCAAAAAGAACTTAATATGTCCCTTGCCTCGAGTAAAAGGACCCAAAATATCTATCTCCCTCACTTTACAAAAGACCACGAGGAGAAGATATGGTGAAGCTTTTTCTAGTATGAGATTTCCATGTTTCTGGTAAGGTATGCATTTTTAGATGTAGGCAATGCAATCCACACCCATATAGTCGGCCAAAAGTACCCAACTCGAAGGATTCGATTCGTCATAGTTCTTGTCCCAGAGTGGTAACCACAAATCTCTTTATGCGTCTCACATATGTACTCAGCTTGTTCCATGGTGACACATTTTAATAGAGGCTGACTATAGCCTCTTCTGAAGAGATAGTTGCGCACCAAAGTATAACAAGTAGCTTTTCTTACCCAGCTTTTGTCTTCACCCTCTAAAATATCCTTAATCTTCAAATAATGTATGCAGGGTTCCATCCATGTTTCTTCTCCCATGTCGATAGTCATGCATTCACCTATTTTATCAATGGACGATGACGATCACACTTGTTGTAGTAGAGAATTATAACCCACATTCTTCTTGGTGCTAGCTAGTTTTGAGAGCACATCAACCCTTATGTTTTCTCCATGAGGTATGTGTTTGAGCTTAACTCCGATAAAGGTATCGAGAAGGTTCGTCATGAGATGGTAGTATTGTAGTAAAAGTGCATTTTTCATTTGGTAATCGCTTGTGAGGTATCGATTGTAACACACGAGTTCGTTCAACATATTACACGACTATAAGACTTCTTTCCAACCTAAAGTTGTCTACAACTATATACGAATTTTATCCTACATTTGTGCAAAAGTTGTGCATTGCCCATACGACTTTACTTTTGAATAATAATAAAATAATTAGTCCTTGTTAAGACCTCGACAAGTGCACTGAATCGTTTCAAGTAATAAATCATGGTAAGATCAGGTATCGTTTTTCCAAGAGACTCGTAATACTAGAGAATTGTGTGATTAACAACTTATCTATTCTCAAGAACATCACATTAATTGAAAAACAAGTGCAAAGAAGATAAAATTTCAACTATACAAGTTTGGACTTTAGTGCTTGAAGACACTTAAGAATGAAATAGACTAGAAATGATATGAAAAGGGCATTGCTAAGGTTAGGTTTCACCAATTTGCTCTTGTGCATACACAATTTCATCTCCTCTCCATCAATTGACTAAAGTCAATCCACAAAATTACTCTAGCCCTAATCCCTTAGGTGAAAGAGCCTGACTTTTACCTATTAACTATCAATCCCTTAATTAATTAACAAGCAAAACCCGCATTAATGAGCAAAGATCTAAGACAACATGTGAATCATCTTCCATCCCTAATGAACCACAAGGACTCTTGTTTCAGTTCTGGGTTTCATCTTACGTCCCTATAACCCATGAAACCCCAAAATCAAGTCATGAACATCCCTATTACATGCGAGTTTTAAGATTGGAAACAAGAATACTAGCAGTTGATAGAAAAGGCATATATGTATTCAAATCATTCAACAATTACACAAGATTCAAAGGCTACAACTAATCCCAACAAGATGGGTTTGGCTCTCTATTTGTCATGGAGAGCCTTTAAGCTTACAAAATGGCCATGGAAGAAGAAGAAGAACCCAAAGAGGAAGAAGGGAGTGTTCCCACAAACCCTAGCAGCCCTTCAAGCTCTCCTCTAAGTGAAATCGTGCCTCCAAACCACCAAAGACCCAAACCCCTTCGTGTTTTAGGTTTAAATAGAACAGATCTGTCACATAAGCACTCTCAGCGCTCAGCGCCCCTTCTAGGTGCCCAGGCGCGAGAGTTGCGCTAAGACTAGTGCTCAGGCCCTTCTTAGGGCGCCCAGGCACGAGAGTTGCGCGAAGACTTGCACTCAGCCCCCTTCCTGGGGCGCTTGGGCCTGATTTTTCTACACTACATTTTTTTTCTCTTTTTCTACATATCTATTTGCTTCTTGTGATTGGTTAAGCTCTATACATTGTTGGAGATTCTTCTAAACACATTATTAACTACAAAATAAGGGACTAGAAATGAAATTATATCAAAGTAGCCCAAAACACAATTATTCATAAAACTAAGATAAAAGAGAGGATTAAACAAGTTATAAACTAAAGAGGAGTTTATTTTGTCTCTAAAATGAATCTCAAATAATGGTAAGAATTACCGCTATCAGTCCTGATATTAAATAATAATATGGTGATAATATGTTGAAGTTGTCATTATTATTGCCTAATTAGCAAAAGTTATCATTCTTCATACGACTTCTTCTTGATAAAGTTGTATCTCACTAACAGGACTTCTCCTTCTCCATGTCGATATTTTTTTTTTTAAAAGTTGTCTATTTTCTGTAATTAAATGTGTGAATTACATCATGTATATATAAAAAAAAATTACTTTTAAACATGTTTGAATATAATCATTTGAAAATCTTTTTGTACATATAAACATGTTTAATTAAATTTTTATTTTTATATAATAAATTAATTTTAATATTTTAAATATGTAATATAATTCTTAAAAAAAATGAGTTCACTCCAATTATAGATTAGACACAAAACAGGTCATGATGTAATAACAAGTAAAAAAAATCATGTAAATTCACTTTACCAAATTAATTAGTCATAGATTGAAATATGAAACTGAAGTCATTATATTATTTATACAAACATATGAATACATGTAAATAATACCTGAATGGTCATAATAAAATTACCCTAAGTAATAATTTTGGTTTGTCCCTTATCTTAATTAATTAATTAATGGTTCACTATTAATTCATACAAGAGGAAAAGACAATACAATAAAAACTAAATCAAATTATAAATGGTAGCCCATATGATTAAAGGTTCACCTTAATCACATTAGCCACTTACAAAATTTAAAATATGCATCTCATATATTTTTTTTCACCCATGACTTTAGTGAAAAATCTATTATTATTTTATAAGAAAAAACAAAAATGCTAATCGTTAAGAATAAAGGAGAGGGGTGTTTGTCCATTCCCTCACATTTCTTTCGTTAAATCATTTTCCATTTTACAATAATACTCTGTGCTTCACATTATTCCATTTTTCAATTCAAGAAAGTGTGATATTTTGGGTTTGGTATCTTCGAATCCAATCAAACGATGGCCATGCATCTTCCCATTACTACTTCCAAGAATAATATCTTCTAATAGCAACATTCAGATTAATTACGATATGTTCTTTTTTTTTTCTTATAATGAGAAGAAAAAGAAGACCACAATACTATTACTGACTATTTCATAAAATAATTTTATTCACAAGTTCAAGTTCAATTATCCAAAACACAATTTTAAGTAAATAAACTTAAAAAAAAAAAAGTTTATTTAAAGTATTTATGAAAACATTAATTGAAACACACAGTATTAGTCTGTGTCTAAGGTAGACAATAAAGAGACAGCGAGAATTGAAGTAAAAGTGTAGAAGTCCCACAGCAAAAGCAGAATGGATAAAAGATGATACAGTATCACATAAAACAGGACAACAGAAACAGACACCGACCAGTTATCACTTCCTTCACTCAACTACCTACAATTATTGAGCAATTCTCACCATCCTCACTCATCTTCCATCAAATGCCTTCAATCATCCACACAAACCTAAAAAGCTACAAAATTAACTTAGTAATAAAAATTAAAAAAGAAAACTGAGAAAAAAATGCGGATTCATAAAAAAAGAAAATACAAATACAAATGCATACCATCTTTTATATGTGATAATTCTCATAACCAAACCGAGCTACATAAAATGATTTCATATTTAAATAAATCAATAGCATCATTGTTTGGGTTAATAATTCATTACTTGTTATATACGAATACTTGTAAATATTTAAAAAAAAATAAATTATTACAATAAAATTACAAAAAATATATAAAATATAATATAAATTAAATTAAATATAAATTTAATTTAATTTTAATTAAATTTAACCTTATAAAATATGAATTAATATTAATTTTAATTAAATTTCACTTAATGAAATATAAATTAAATTTTTATTTTTATTTTTTTATAATAAATACCTACAACTTTAATAATATAATATTCACACGGACTCGTTCATAAACTAATATTAAAACAATACATATAGTAAATACTCGCAATAATTATTTGTGACAAATTTTATTCAAAAATTTTATTCATAAATATCTACGTACCCACGCAGGATCAAATGATTTTAAATGGCTGGAAAATTAGTGGAATTTTGTTAAAATTTAAAATATCTTATAGAAAGTGGGATTTTTTATTTTATTTTATTTCAAAACACTTTTCCCATACCTACCTTCTGTGCTTTCTTTTTCGTCTGTTTTGAACTACTCTTCGTTGTGCGGGTTTTCGGGTTACGTAACTAAAGATTTTAATATTTGATTGACCATTTTAAAAGTAATATAATTAAACCAAAGAAAACATTTAATAGAAAAAAAAATGAGAATTTGAAAATTGTTACACAGTAGTAAAGTTGTCGGGAAAATTAAAAGAAGGGGACAGTTGAGAACGTATTTTTCAGTTTTCGGAAATAGAGGTTTAAGGATACAAATATTTGGAATGATATAAACAAAGTGAAAGTACGTAGATGCAGGAAGAAAAAGTTGTTGTTTAAAATTTCAAAGCTACGATCGAGGCGAAACTACAAATGCGGGACCCACCAAACTCTAGCAAGTAGCATCAGACAGAGGCAGTGGCAGCGCAACCATAACCATACAGACGTAAACACACACTTAACAACGTAGGAAATTGTTGGTACCTTACCTCTGCTCTCTACCTCCAACCCACCGCACCGCAATCTTCTGCTGTCTTCTTTCGTATAAATTCAGCGCCAGTTACACTTGTTATAACTATAACTACTACTGCTGCAGTTTAGATTCCGATTTATTTATTTATTTGTTTATTAAATTATAAATTGAAAAGAGATTAACGCTGGCGGTGAAGAACGTTTCTGCGCCGGCGGCTGAGCAGCTCGGCGTCACGCTGATTACCGATGAGGAAAACGGTGCGGGTGTTGAAATCCCGGATACCGCGCATCAAATTAGCACCGGTGCGTTCCTTCTTCTTAGCTCGGTCTATACACTGCTACTGAATTGGGGATTTATGAGATTGAATGAATTGGGGAATATTTTGCAGATTCGTGGTTTCAGGTGGGGTTTGTGCTGACCACGGGCATCAACAGCGCGTATGTGCTTGGATATTCTGGGACCATCATGGTACCCCTGGGTTGGGAATGGGGTGTGATTGGTTTGATTCTAGCCACTGCGATTTCGCTCTACGCCAACGCTCTTATTGCTAGGCTTCATGAATTTGGAGGAACAAGGCATATTCGATACAGAGATCTTGCTGGATTTATATATGGTATTTTCTATATATCTGCTTCTGAATAAATCAACAGCGTAACACAACCGAACTGTTTTTTCTCTTGTTCTGTACGGAAGTACATGAGCATATATGCTCATGCTTTTGGTTTTATCTCTCATTCCTTTTTCTTATTGCAGGGAGCAAAGCTTATTCCCTCACATGGACTCTGCAGTATGTCAATCTTTTCATGATAAATGTTGGCTACATCATTTTGGCTGGTTCGGCTTTGAAGGTAAATGGGGGCAACACTTGTGTTTCTTTAACTGTGTTGAGACACTGCTTTGTTTGATTTTGGGTCACTTTTACGTGTTTAATTCTGAGTTGAGGAATTGATTCTTAGAAAGAAATAATGGAATTGAAGTATTTTTGGGTAATTTCTATTTTTGATAGAAAGTTTGTACTAGAGTCAACTTGAAAAAACTTAGTTTTCTTTTTACAGAGAAATTTATTTAAACTGACACTAAACTTTAATAGTAGTTTATTTAAAATTTATCTTGTCATCTCTCCTTCTAACATACGTACAGTTACAAACAAGTGTGTTATTGATGCAGTCATAATTTTTTTTTCTTTTCTATTTTATGCAGAATGTAACGCTTATGAATCTTCATATGAACTGTTCATTAATGATTTCATTTTCCCGTTTCTCAAGAAGCCTTCCAAAAGTTTTATTTAAAGATACTTCAACTGCTTCATTTTTTGTCAACTATTCTCTAGTTGCGTTGTATTGACTGCACTGTTATGTTTCTGTATCAGAAAAAGTGATGCAGAAATCGTTTAGTAGTGTTTCGAATAGCTCTGATCTTTGTTTGTTCACTGTTTTGCAGGCTGCTTATGTTCTATTTAGGGATGACGATGGGATGAAGCTTCCTTATTTTATTGGCATAGCTGGATTGGTTTGTGCAATGTTTGCCATTTGTATTCCCCATTTATCGGCTCTTGGAATTTGGCTGGGATTTTCAACAGTCTTGAGCCTAGTGTATATTGTTATAGCATTTGTTCTGTCGGTCAAAGACGGTAATCTCTCATTCTATTTTCATTCTCTTTTTATGCTTGATGAACCGGAAGCGAATTCGCATACTAATCTCCCCCCTTGCATCAATAGGTATAAAATCACCACCTCGTGATTATAGTATTCCGGGGACACCAACAAGTAAAATATTCACAACAATTGGAGCATCTGCTAATCTTGTGTTTGCATATAATACAGGAATGCTTCCTGAGATACAGGTAACATGCAAGCTTATACATATTGATTTGTTGAGTTTTGTGTGAATTAATAAAAACCCTCTTGAAAGTGAGTTTTATTTGGTTGTGGCCATCACAGGCAACCATCAAGCAGCCAGTTGTGAAGAACATGATGAAAGCTCTGTACTTTCAGTTTACCGTTGGAGTTCTGCCGTTATATATGGTAACATTTGGAGGATACTGGGCTTACGGATCTTCAACACCAACCTATTTGATGGCTGGTGTAAATGGTCCAGTCTGGGCTAAGGCCATGGCCAATATTGCAGCTTTTCTTCAATCAGTCATTGCATTGCATGTATAGTAACTTTCTAAACTGCAATTCATGTGCCACTAAATATTCTATTTAAATTGTATCACTGGCCTGATAACCCCTCTTGTGATTTTGGTAGATATTTGCGAGTCCAATGTATGAGTATTTGGATACGAAACATGGGATCAAAGGGAGTGCTCTGGCTTTTAGGAACTTGTCATTTCGAATCATGGTGAGAGGTGGGTACCTCGCTATAAATACGTTTGTATCAGCTGTACTGCCATTTCTTGGAGATTTCATGAGCCTCACTGGAGCAATCAGCACATTTCCCCTTACATTTATCCTTGCAAACCATATGTACCTGGTGACACAGAAAAACAAACTAACGTCCATCCAGAAGCTCTGGCATTGGATCAATATTTGTTTCTTTGCCATCTTGTCTGCTGCGGCAACTATTGCAGCCCTGCGGCTTATTGCTGTAGACTCCAAAACCTACCATCCTTTTGCAGATGTATGATTAAATGCATTATATTCTTTCGGCAATTGTAGTTATAGTGGGTTTTGCTTCACATATGCTTTCGTTAAAAATAACTACTTGGAATCTCTCCATGATATGCAAAAGGTCCTTTTCTCATGTAAGAAAAATTTATTTAACATTCTATCTAGTCTATTCATTTTAAAATTAACAATCTGTCTTTTTAAGATGCGAATCCTATTTATTTCTTAACTAACTACTCTAAAAAGGTATTTATTTCAAAATTACTTATTTTAAATTTAAAGAAATTGACTTGTAAAAAGTCTTACAAAATAGCAGTACTGGTTAAATATATTAGATAATTTTATTTACTTTTTCCTCCCATGTGAACCAAAACTACTTACCAAAGTATAAAATTAATTAATGATATAAAAATCTGCAAATCGTAGCTTTCTTTTTAACAAAGCCTTTCTCGACAACGTGGAGTTTATACCATTTAAATACTTTTAATTACTTACAGAAAATGAATAATTAAATAACTTGTAAATTAAGTATTAGATTTATTTATTTCTCAATAACATTTGTTTACTTTTGTTTAGTTTACCAGCTACCTAAAATTTTCCTTTCGCCAAATATAACTTCAACTTCCACTTAATTAACTTGAGGTAGCAAACAGACTTCTGACTTAAGAATTAACAAGCATTTTCAAAAGCCGTCAAGTTGAGAATCGTATGTTTTTGTAAAATTTATTTGGACAGTGTGAATTCGGACACATATCACCTATCAAGCAAAAAAGCAGTTAAAATCAATCTGAATTTACACAAGGAAAATTTGAAGAGGGTGTAACCAATCCTTAAAAAATGAATACAACACCCGCCCAATTAATATCAAAACCACGATGAACTCATTTTCTGATTCGCTTTGTCACTGGAAAACTTGATTTGACGATAACAAAAATCCTAAAAAGGACACTTTTAATGTATATTTCTACAATAGAATTTGACCCTTTTTGGGTAGATAATCCCTGTCCATTTTTCCTATCTAAGAACATTTTGAAATAATCTGATGATCACTCTTGAACCTGCCATCATAAAGAAACAGAAATCGTGTTAAATGTCATTATACCCAAGGCATATTGTTCAATGAGCATTTAAGGGAAAGGACACAAGAGGCAAGAATGCTTAGCTAGATGATAAGGAAAGGTTTTGCTCACCAGACTCACTCTACATGTTTGGTATAAACTATTTTGTTAGAATACAAAAAGTTATTTGTTTTATAAAAACTCTCGAAACTAACAAAATAAGATATTACTTGTCCAATATAAAGTGAATCAAGCATGCAAATAAAATTATTAACTTCACAATTAACCAAGGTAAGTTTAAAACTATCCGTTTTGGTTTGGTCTAATGTAAATTCCCTAAGTTAAAAAGGCCACATTAAACTAAGCTCACAATCTATAACTAAATTCAGTACATATATATTGTGTGCATGCGTTGTACTGCAATATCCGTCACAACCGTCACTTATAGAAAAATACACCTTGCCTGTAATGTCAACATATTATTCACTTTTACGTGATTTGTTGGTATAGAACACGAAATTTTAAGAAAAGTACAAGGCACTCACATCAAAAACAGATACTTGTTGTAATTAAATTAAAATAGCATTTAATAGCAATAAAAACGATGATACATTAGATGCATGTTTAAACCAGACATATGTATTGACATCTTACCTTGCTGGCGTCATCCAGAAACTAACTTCACGATAATGCAGATAGAGTTCAGAAGTATAAGAGGAAATCTTAGGTACTGTGTTGCATAAATGAGACCTAAAACCTGGCCTTTGAAAGACTTTGTCTGGCCAGCTGAAAAATCTGATAAGCCCCATCCTCTGGGTGCAAGAAATCGGTCCTCATTCAGTATTGCTAGTGCATTTGCAAGAAGAAGGAACCCCTCAAGTAATGTCCACAAACCCATTTACCTGCAACGTAAAGAAAACCAACACAGCTTACAAAAAATTCCAAGTCATTTGCACTAGTCTTTCTTTGTTGTTCACCTATAAACAGAAGTGGAGAATAACAAATGACTACGACAAATAAAAAAGATTGGTGTTGTACACCCCTCAACCCCCTCCAAATGAACAGTCTCAGGCTACAAAAATTCTATAAGAAAGGGAAGCTTAATTTTAATTTATCAAATCAAATACTGCATCCCTAATATTCTTTAAACTAAGGAGAAACATTAGAATCTTACTTTTAAAAATCATAACTAGGGTGATTTTTAATAGGTTGACAATGTAAAAACTTTACAAATAGCATCCATCAAAATTGAACTCATAATAAATAAGCGCAGGGAATTGCTAGCATTCTTCTGAATACAAAAACATGACTATTGAATTACAGAAAATTGGAAGATATGATCATATAAAGACTACTTAGCGCTTTACAAATCAGTGAAAAACTATGCACTGGCAAGTAAGAATAAGGATCAAATTCATTCTAAAGTACTGACGGAGGCAGATAACAGCCAGAAACATAGTATAAAATTATGCATCGGCTACTACAAAACCAGCAGTTCCCTGCATTTACTACTCTAAATTACCTCAAAAAGGTCAATGGTCACTAATGCAACTGATAATTTTTGGAGAAAAAGGCATAATTAACCATAAGCATGAAACAGCTAGCAGCACTATGTACGCGTTTTATATGACCAAATCATAATCTCAAGATTGCCTCGTATTTGGCTAACCATAGCAGTCAAAATAAGGGCTCAAGGAAAAGTAACCGTAACCATTAAATCAAAATGCAGAATGGTATCCCTGAATCTGATTTGGTAGATAATACACTTTGTTGAAACATATGGGGAGAATACAGCAATAGGATGCTTTCATTGTCAAAGAACTGACAGACTTGGTACAAGGTTGAATATTTTACCTTAGATGAAGGCTAGATAATCCTTAAATTTTACAAATAATTCTCATTCTCAATCGAGAAATTTCTAATTCAATTGGAAGTATGGAATAAGAACACTTCAATGGTAGTTTCTTTTCCCGCTGTATTATACCCCTTCTTTTTATTTAGATGTCAATAAGTGTAGACCAAAGTACTCACTTCAAAAACTTTGAACAATAGGCAGGACCAAGTGATTTTAAGACAGATCGGAGTTCAATGAACTCGGATCAAACAACAGACATACAAAGTAATTTTTGACGAGTACGAAACCCTAGATCCGCCAACAAATTCAACATCCTAAAGTACATATGACCTAAAAAATTGATTTACAAAAGAGAACGAACTAAATGACCACCTAAAACTTCGATTGAACAGGGGCACAAAACTGAAGAACAGCAAAATAAAAAAAATATAAAAAAATGAAAACAAAAAAATATAAAAAAGATAACCTGAGAGAGGAGCACCAAGGAAAGTGTAAACCGCGGCGGAGAAGTGGAGGTGATTGGTGAAATCAGAGAAAACAATAAAAGCACACCACTAAAGAGAATAACCCAACCTTTTGGAAGAGCATCTACTATGTATCAGATTTTTCTTAATTTGGATAAATTTCGAGGTGTCATCAGCAATAACTTATTCTTAAAAAAAACTCTCTTTCTGTGTGTTAAATGCAGATTAAAAAAAAAGTTAACAATTTTTTTTTATAATAAATTACATGTTATTATTTTATTAGTTAATTTAAATTTATTTTCAAAAAAATATTTAAAACCAACTAATAAGAAGTTATTGTAAAAAACATTGTTAAAAAACATTTTTTCTTAAAAAAAAGAAAAAACTCTAATTTTCAAAATAATTTATTAATTCTTTTAATTAATTACCTTTACTCTCTTTTCTTGAGTCATTTAGAACTTTGATATACATGTGATATCTGCATACTGTTCCAGAGAGTTCAAGATGAATTTGTGTCCAATTATGATCATTAAAATATGTTCAAATCATTAATCTGAATTTTCTTTATATAGAAAATTCTTAAAAGTTAGACTAGGAGAAATAGTTGAGAAAGTAGCTCAATTTGAGGCAGATTTCGACATGCATGTGATATTTATGTTGTTGTGTGCATGTCAAGATAAATATTTGTTTGTTTGTTAGAATAAGTTTATGTTTCCCATTTATCTAAATTTTCTTTTATAGAAATAGAATCATGTAAGAGTGAGGTCCTTAAAACAATAGTTGTGAAAGTATCTTGATTTTAGGTAAGGGAGGTTAGTTAATTTATAATAGTGTTTTTAAACTAATGTTTTAAATGGCAGAATAAGTATGATTTATATTTTATGTATTAATGTATTAAATGATATTGGTATTGAGGTTGAATTGGAAGTTTGATGATTGTATGACTATGTGGTCAAACGAATTAAGTTAAATATGTCATTTTGGTTAATTTGTTTTATATAAGGTATATTTTGAACTAAATGGTAGTATTTTTGAACTGAGAAAGGAATAAAATGTCTTAAATAGCTTAAAGTAATGATATGATATATTTATAGAATTATGAAAATTGTGAGCTAACCAGCTATTGAGCAAAAGTGTGGTTTTAAGATTTCAAAGAGCTCGAGTGGTCTTATTCGTCGGGTGAGCTTTAGAGAAATGTTCTTAGAGGTCCAATTTGATGGATGAAAATCTAAAGAGTAGAAAGAGTGGTTGGTCATCAAGCGAGCATCCTTCTAAGGGTGGTTCGTTGGGTGAGAGAATATTGTGGTTGAGCAAGGATATATTTTATATATGAAATTATATGTTTTATTTTTTGAATTTAAACTAGTGAGTGTATGACTGGAAAAAGTTAGGGTGTTGACCATAATCTATTTTATTTTTTTTATATGGTGAATAATAAAGTATAATATGGAAGATGAGTCATAATTTATTGTAAGGTATTGTTTGATAGGTGAATGTAGTTATTTCTGATGGGGAAGCATTGTATTTCGACATTATAGGATGTGTATTGAATATTGACTTTGTGTACGAGGTTATCTTAACTTTACTAACATTAGATTCACTGTAATTATAAATATACTTACTTTTTTGTGCATGTGTCTGAATTGTTTTTTTTTTTATCCGGATTTGATAATGGACTTATTATTTAGATTATCTTATATATTTGTTAGCGTATAAGCTAATGTTTGAATTTTTTTTGTAAGATTTAAGTAATTACTTTAACTTTTATTTTAAAATATACCTTACAAAATATTTTTTAATAAATAATAAGAAAATATTAATTGACATCAGTAAACAGGAGCTACTTTAAAACTATTCATTAGTCTATTCTAAGTAAGTTAATACACAGTTTACAACAGTTGAACATTTGGCTTTGATTACTCCAATAACTAGATTGTTTTGAATATTTACATTGTCATTTTCTGAGGGTCCTCACAGATGCAACCCGGATAAGGGTTTGCATAAAAGCTTTCTTCCCATTTGGGGTGTCGCTTTACTTTTCTACGATGTGGGCCTCCAATTTTATTTGCATGTATACTTTTCACCCTCGATGAAAATTCATCCCAAGAAATCAAACCATTGTCCAGTTGATCAATCAATCTCACAAATCGTTGTCTACAAGCAGAAAGAACCAGATTATATTCACACGAATGATATACTAAATTTAAGATTAATAATGTTTTTTTTCTTCAAACTATGGTTTTGTTAGGTTCTATATATGAATGCGGTCTTTTAGTCCAATAATGTTGGACTGTGACAAACTACAAATCAGGTTAGATATAGTTCAACGGAGATTGATTCGTCATTTGTCACGTCAGAGGACAGTTTTCACTATTAAATGAGATCATTGAAATATAAGAAGGAAAACCAAAATGATCCTAAATTTAAAAACAAACATAACTAGTACTTGTCTGGGTCAATAGTTTTTCGAAATCCTTGAAATGCTCGATGACCACGAGCTGCTTTGGCCATGTGCCCATCATAACTATAAACGAAAACATCACTTTCTACTGCTATGATGTAATCGAGAGCAGCAAGTTGATTCTGGTGACCCTTAAAAGGTCGAAGCTCTTCTTCAGTGGCCAAAGTGGAGTGTGAGAGCAAGTAACGATACTTCCTTTGGAGAGGTTTCATTTGATCTTCTCCAAAAATCTCGCCTGCAGCTATGTAAATTTTTGTGTCAAAAGGGTAACCAAGTGCTTCAAGAAACACAGCAGCCTCTCTTGGAGTCATGGGGCAACTACCCCCTAAGCGCCTTGATTTGCTATCAATCTCCTTCACCTTCCAATGTTTCACCTTATATCTCATCCTCTTAAGTTCTTCAGCTTCTTCTACTGTCAAGTTGTGGCTACAACCTGTAAAAGCAAGCATGTCCTTTTCATATCTGCAATATTGGCACTTGCTTGTGAGACAAAGCTTATTTAATCAAACATATGTACCATAAATCGAGTATACGTGTTAGAGGGATTAATTAATTACCTTAGATGAAGAGCAATGTAAGGAGTACCATCTTTTCTTAGTCTATTTACCAACTTCATTCCAAGCTCTTCAATTGGAACTGCGAACCTAAGCCCTTCATACATAGCCTTACAACGTACTTTCTGAATTGGATTGGTTAAACCATTGTTCACCAACCGAGAATCAGTATGCGTAAATTTTAGCACTTTGTGTTTCTTCAACAATTGCACCATCTCCCCAGCGTAATAAGCCGCCTACATGTTTCAAAGTACACAAAAAGTTTATATATATGAATATCGTAATAACTAGTTTGTGAACTATTTATGGAGATGATGTTTTATTGCCTTAGACCAAGATACTGGAGCCTTCAAAAATGGCTTAATTTTCGCCATTTCTGGTGGTAGAGAATCCACTATATGAACATCATCGTTTAAAACTTCAATGAAGTTCTTCCAGTTAAAAATTTGCTTAAAATCACTGTCACAACACTGCAAATTAGAGAGGAAAATATATTCTTGTTATGGAACTCAGGTAAATGAGATTTCACACCTAGAATCCGTCCAGAAGGAATTAGTATCTAATGTAGGTAAAACCAAAGTGGCTTTCATGATTTTTGCAACAGCAACCATGTCACTTATCTGCAATTGGGTGGAAAATATGTTTATATGTATCTCATAAGGTGTAAGTAAGCAATATATAATCTCGAAAAATAATAAACAAACATGAACAAAGATAGATTTCATACACCAGCTCTCATTTGATTTAACCCTCCATTTGCATGCACCAGAAGGTAACCATTGGTCTCATTTCCCTTCCCTACAGGATAGAAAGTTTGCTAGTTACAACCATGGAAAAATATGAAAAAATTATAATGGCTTGTTTTCTCAAATTTTGAGCAATAGAAAACTTTGGACTCACTGTGACTATTGGCTGAACCAATGCATTTGTGGTAGTTTTTACTGTTGGGATGCTGCCATATTTTGAGAGTCTAACTAACAGATATCAAAGGAAAACTAGCATCACAGTCTAATCTAAATCTGTATGTAATTACAATCAGAGTAAAATAACAGATGGAACAAAATGTTGTATACCGGTGACTTTGTTGGTGACGGTAGGTGCTTTACAACATTTGTACGATTTATAGGGTCAAAGTCTAACTGTTCAGAAAACATATTCAACAACACAAACTTGGCAATGACACACATAAAAACCAAAACCATTAAGCCCCAAAACATATGACGTCCAAGCTTAAGCCTCAAAACTTTTTGCCAATGTCGTAATTTACGTTGCGGAGAGGACATGCCTCTGATGCCAGAAGACATCAATCCATGTCGTTCTTCTGTGCCTTCTGACATGTTCCTCCTTGTCAACATCGTGCACGTACGAGATTATTCACTACTTGAAAAAAGACAATAAGCGATTATTACAGAGATTAAGGTGAATGATGCAAAAGGGTGTGTGAGGTTATGAAAACAAAACATGCATTGGTGGAAAGTTGGACTTGTGTCATAGACTATGTTTTCTTCTTTTTCCTTTGGTGAAGCTTTTCTATAGATAAACGATTAGTTTATATGTCATGGCACCGAAACACCAGCCGATATACTCTCTTTGTTTCAAATGTTTTTAGTTTGCATCTTAATTGCTATATCGAGTTTTATAAAATATACGATTGTCAACTTATCTACTCTTTGCAAAATTTCCATTTTTATCTACGCTTATCCCTCTCTCACCAACATTCTCTCATTGTTTTTATCTTTAGGTTATTTTCGTCAATTTTAAATTATAATAAAAGCCTATTAATCCATATTACTTTGTTACTCAAATAAACTATAAAAAAATTGTTAAAAATATATTTTGCAAGATAATAACTTTTTCATAACAATTTTCTTTTTAACAATAATCACGTATCATTATTCCATTGGTTTAAATCTACTTTTAAAAAAAAATATTTAAAACGAACTCATTATTAATCACTATATGTCAAAATATTATAAAAAAAAAGTAGTTAAAAAAACATTTCTCAATTCTTAACATTTAAAACTGTTCAAACCTAACATTTTTACATTATATTTTAAATTAAAATAATTAATTAAATAATTATAAAATGGTTCCGTATTTTTGGAATTCTTTTATCCAAATTTAAAGCAAATTAGTGTATAACTAATGTTTTGTTTTTTTTTTTAAAAAAAATATTAAATCCGTATAGCTACTAATAATCTATATTTTAAAAAGGGTTTAAAACTGAAGCAAAAGGCCTTGGGAAGCCCAATTCAATGGGCCTTGCAGAAAACCCTAGCTTGCCCGCTTTGTTACTCTGTCTCTATAAGAACCCAGAGACTTATATCGCAGAACATGCTTCCGCCGAGCTCAGAAGAAGAGAAGAGAAGAAGGAAGAGGCATCTTCATTACCAAGATGGTTAAAGGGCGCCAAGGAGAACGTGTTAGGTTTGCGATCTGTAGTTTCTATCTCTTCTAATCATAAATTTCATTTTTACAAATTTTAGCGGAATGCACATTCATGAGCTTTTGTTTATGCTATTGTGGTTTTTCTCCTTTGCCAGACTTTATGTCAGGGGCTCAATTCTTGGATACAAGAGGTAAGCTTTTTTTCTTTTTCTTTTTCTTTTCAATTAACGTTAGATTCATTTTTTTTTTCAATTATGTATCATGTGTTAACTTACTTCAAAGGTGCGTGCAAGAGTGACAGTATTAGGTTTATGATTTTCTCATAATAGTTTTAATCTATGCCATGTATATACAGTAGATAATAGATGTTGATTAAGGTAGTGGGACTATATTCGTGCTAAGAAAAAAAAGATCGTGTTGTTCAGGTCCAAGTCGAATCAGTACCCAAATACTTCTCTCATCCAGATTGAGAATGTAAACTCCAAGGAAGAAGTTGCGTGGTACGCTGGGAAGCGCATGGCTTACATTTACAAAGCCAAGGTAAAGAAGAACGGCAGCCACTATCGATGCATTTGGGGTAAGGTCACCAGACCTCATGGTAATAGTGGTGTCGTTAGAGCTAAGTTCAAGTCAAATCTGCCGCCAAGATCGATGGTATACTTTTTGACACAGAATTCGTTTTTGTTTTTGGCATTTTTTTGGTGGTTTATTAGTGTTGACTGTTGATGCCTTTGCAGGGAGCAAGGGTGAGAGTGTTTATGTATCCAAGCAATATATGAGGTAAATTTTCTTTTTTTCAAAAAGATATGCATTATCAAGTGTTAGCCCGCTATGTTTCATTGTAAATTATGATCTCAGTTTGGATGCCGCCAACTGTACACACTTGATTTCGAAACTCGGATATATGAACTAGACACTTTTTTAAAATACAAACTGTCCCAATAAAGGAAACAGTGAAGGATTTCTGCATCAATTAATCACTTTCTATGAAAGAAGGATGGCTTCTAAGCTATATGCAATTGCCAAACTGCCGAAGTACTTTGTTCCTTTTAATTCAGTTTAATTTAATATAAAAATTTGATACTAATCGTATCTGTTCCTGACGAAATGCCTTGTCCATTATTCATATTAGGCCAAGTTTGTTTTCTAAATTTTGTATGCTTGTTCAGTTTGTGGAGATTTCATATGATTTCTAGTTTGTCTAAGTCTAATAATTGATTTTTAGTTTATTGCTGCCTTTTGTCATATGATGCAGTGCTAATCCCTCTATTCAAACTCTGTTGTAGTGTAGGTGTTTTTCCCTTTTTCGTTATTTGAAGTTTGCACACAGTTCTTCTTGGGAACCTAGTAAAATCAATTTCCAGGATTTTATATGTGCAGATAGCAAGTAAAAATCCTTTCTGCTTGAGCCTTCTCCCTTGTCCATGGAGATATGCTCCAATGTAATTGGTTCACAGTTTCATTCAGAATCTGAAATTTGTTTGTTATTTGTTATGGGGTCTGCTTTCTGCATATTAAGGTGTAGACGGCACGGTTAATAATAGTTTTCAGATTGTAACCCAAATCGTTGTTATTATATTTTTACCATATTTCAGTTGGTAAGACAATGCCAATTCCTTCATTTTAAACTCGTCATTGTATTGTTTTTTGTTCTATCTGTCCTGTTTCTTTATTTCAAGGATGAATTGATCACTTTCTTCTAAAAGTGCACACAGTTCTTCTTGGGAACTTTGACAAAATCAATTCCTAGGATTTTATCTGTGCGGATATTAAGTGAAAAACCTTTCTGCTTGACCAGTCTTCTTTTATCCATGGAGATATGCTCCAATGTAATTGGCTTACAATAATGTCAAGTATTATTACACTTAAGAATAGCTGCTGGCAAATAAAATTTCAAAAGTTAACATGTTTCTGCTGTGGTAGTGCACTTAGGAATATCAAGTATGATGATCCTATTTTATCTACATGATCTAATTGGCTTTGAATGCACCTTGGTTTTGCAGATTCTCAGGACTCGTTGGTCGTGGGGCTTGTTTGTTTGGATACTTAACACAGATTTGCATTATGCGAGTCAATTTTTTATGTTTCTTTTTAGCTCGTGAGCAGAATTGTATCTCGTTTAGGATGACAAATGAATCGTATGTTTCTTCATCAAGGAGGATTTCGAGTCTTAATTTTATAAATGGATTTTTTTACTCAACTCTTTCACCTTATGGTCAGTTTGGTATCCACTTAAACTTTGGAGTTAAAAAATTCAATGACGTAGTCCCCCACTAAATTGTTATAAATTCTTATTGAAAGAGTAATGGCTAAAAAAGTTAGTTATGCAAGTTTTATAAATTAAAATTGCGAATAGGAATTTGTTACAAGTAGTTCTTCTATAATGCTTACTAATTAAAATTACGCCCCCTATTTCTTTATTTTGTCTGATTGCTTTGTTCAACAAAAGATACAATAATGATATTGTAGCGGGTATAGTTTAGTGGTAAAAGTGCGATTCGTTTCAAGGACTCCTTCAAAGTTAAGGGATCCCCCGTTTGATTCATATCCCGATCAAAAACTTTATTTTTTAT